>NW_024104783.1:0-208839 GCF_003945595.2 Pipra filicauda | reverse complement strand
GAGGTGGTGGTGCCGCCGAACGCTGCCTGGGTGCTGCTGGTGCCGAAGGAGCCCGGGGCGCTGGTCGTGCCAAAGGCTGTCTGGGCGCCGCTGCCGAACGCCGGCTGAGCCGCCGACTGTGCCAGGGGGGCTCCGAAACTGAACGGGGGGGCGAAGCTGACGGGGCCAGCAGCGGGTTTGCTGGCAGACGCTTGGCTGTCGGCAGCCCCGGCGCTGAAGGCGCTCCCAGTGCTGGGGTACGGCGGTGGTGGCTTTGCACCGGCGCTGAAGGAGCTGCCAAAAGCTGAAACGGAGGAGCCGAATGTCAGCGGCGCTTGAGCTGTGGTGGCTGGGGCAGAGGAGGTCAGTGTGGTGCCCCCAAATATGCTAAAGCCCGCAGTGGTGGTGGCAGCAGCTGTGGAACTTGAAGGTGCCTGGCCAAAGGCAGGGCCTGCTGGGGCAGTGGTGGTGGCAGTGACCGTGGCCAGAGGTGGCTTCCCAAACTGGAACACGGGCCCTGGGGTGGCAAAGTTGGTTTCTGTGCTGGGAGCGGAGCTGGCCGGGGCCCCGAACAGGAAGGGCTGTGCCGCACTGGTGGAGGTGGCAGCGGTGACGGTGACAGCCGAGCTGGCGGCGGGGCCCGTGGAGGCGGGAGGGGTCAGTCCGAAGCTGAAGACAGGTTTAATGGTGGCATCCGTGGAGGAGCTCTGGGTGGTGGCTGTTGTAGCTGCAGTGGTGAAAATGATGTTGGGAAGGCCCGTGAACACCGGGGTAGGCGAGGAGGCTCCGGGCCGCTCTGGGGCTGGTTGTGCCGTCGGTTTGAAGGCGAAAGGAGAGACTTTCGCTGGAGACGAAGCCGCGGTGACGCTGCCGAAGATGGGCTTGAACATGGTGGTGGTGGTGGAGGATGTCGAGGAAGGGCCCGAGCTCGCAGACATGGTGGCTGTGGTGGAGGTGACAGCCGTGCAGGTTGCCGTGCTCTCACTCTTCGGCACAGCACCGAAGATGGGTTTGAACATGGGGGTGGGCATGGCAGTGGCCGTGGTGGGCATGGCAGTGGCTGCAGTGGGCACAGCAGTGGTCGGGGTGGGCGCAGCAGTGGCTGTAATGGGCATGGCAGTGGCCGTGGTGGGCACAGCAGAGGCCACAGTCGCCGCTGGCTGGCTGGCAGGAGGGGTATTCAGCATTCCAAACAGGATGCTTGGCTTCGGGAGAGAGGGAGATTTGCTGGGGGTCTGGCCCAGCTCAGTGAACGCAGAAGGTGCCAGGCTGTTTGGGGGCTGCACCCCCAGGGCAGGGGGGGCAGGTGTGCTCAGCACGGGCACAGGCTTGATGTCAGCAGAGGTGTCAGGCAGAGAGCTCGACTCCAGCGACACTGTGGGGGCGGGTGGCTGGGCAGCTGATGGAGGTGGTTGGGATGCTGCTGCAGCTCCAGTGGTGTCTGGAAAGGGGGAGAGAGTTTATTTAGGGATAGAGGGGCACCTACAGACAGCCTGCCCTTCTGCCAGGCACCCACCTGCTGGTGCAAAGCCTCCTGGAACAGCCCCCACCACACCCAGTCCTCCACACTTACCACAGCCCCCAGCAGGACCAGGGGCTTGGTGTCCCCAAATGCGCCCCTTTTGAGACCTACCTGCCAGCTCTGCTGCCAGAGGAGCATTTGAGCAGGAGGGTTTGTCACCTGCCTCACAGAGGAAACGTGGAGCTCCCGCTGTGACTGCCCGGCTCTGCCGGGGTCCCATTCTGCTGACCCTCCTCCTCCCCCTCACCTGGTGCTGTGGGCGCAGCCTGGCTGCTCTGCATCTTCTTCAGGCTGTCCAGGAGTGAGGAGCTGGCCAATGTAGGAGCTGTGGAGGCAGGTGCAGGCCCTGAGGAGGTCACGGTGAACACCAGAGGCTTGGACACGGGCGTCATCTCTGCAGTGGTGCTGGGGACTGCATCTACAGGGAAGGAGCAAGGAATCAGGATCCACAACCGGCTGTGGGGGACAGACCCTTAGCAGAGCTTCTCCAGCAGGCAGGGAAATGACACCAACACCCCACATCCCTGGGGAACCTCACACAGCACCCTGGGGACACTGGGGCATGAGATCTCCTCACTCTGAAGGCAAAAAGAGCAGCCTCAGACTGAGGCAGGACAAACCCAGGTGCTTCCCCAGACTGTGCTACAGACAGCCCACTGCTCTACCAGCCCACACCTGGGCTTGCTCCTGCCACCCTTCATGTTCCCAGCCCGCCCTTACCAGCCTTATCCTCCAAGACACTGTTGAACCACTGCAGCATTGCCTTCTTCTCCGCATCCAGGTCCTCCGAGGTGATGGAGTAGCCCAGCTGAGGCGGCGGGGGCTGCCAAGAGAGAGCAGCAGCAGCTTAGCTCCTTCCCAGGGAAGCAGAGCCTCTCGGAAGGTGTGCTGGCGACTGGCCGTGGCGAGCCCCGTGAAGCAGCTGGTCCTGCCGCAGCTACCGCGGAGCTCCGGTCCCCGACTCTGCTGGACCCCCGGCGTGGCACTGAGGGCACGGCAGGCCTTCCCCAGGCATTACCTGGTCCGGCAGCAGGCAGCACAACCACGCACAGCCCACCAGACACTGGGGCTGGGGACAGCGTCACTTCCCACTCGGCCAAGGACGGGGCCTCCTTCCTGAGGGCAGGCAGGTCAGTGTCCCCCCAGCCCTGCAGAAATTGCAGTGAGCACATTCTATTGCCAGAGCGGGGCCAGAGGGGCTGCGAGACAGTGACGTACCAGCACCAGCTGGTCCCCACGGAGCGACGACAGCAACGGGATCTTCCGCTTGCGCTTCCCGCTGCTCCCCGGCGCCGACGGCGGGCTCAGGGAATTCTGCTTCTTCCACACCGGCGACTCCGCCACTGCAGAAGGAGATAGGTCAGGCCCAGCTCCGGGCAGGTGCTTGGTTGTACTGATGGGGCTGTCCCAACCCCTCTCTGGATGGCCCAGTTTGGAGGGCAGAGCCAGGGGCAAGGCTTTCAGCTGCTCTGATGCCCTGGAAGAGCAGCTGGAAGAGCAGGGAGACTGGGGCAAGAGCCTGCTGGGGCTCTGTGGGTCAGCAACCCCTTCCCAACTCCAGGGATGGTCCCTGCACTGTACCATGGGGCCCACCTGCCACAGGCACAGAGGGCTGCCTCTCCGTTTTAGCTGAGGAAGCATTGGAATAAGCTCAGCCTGGAATTTGATCAGAGCTCCACTCACCACAGCAGGTCTTGGCCAAGGCTGACACCTGAACCCGTGCTGGGTTGGGAGCTGGAGTTCCCCCTTGCAAGCCAGTTCCCAGGCATCTGCTAGTACCCCAACACTGTCAGCACCCCCCTAATCACCTGGAAATCCCACTAGGGCAGTCCCTGAGGCCAGCTGAAGTAGCACTGCTTTGGGAGCAGCACATTCTGAGTTTCCAGATGACCTCTCAAGCCAATCTCACTGCAGGCCTTAGCTACCTCAGCTACCTCCTGTTCCGATTTTGCTCACCCTGGTGGCCCATTCAACCCAGGTGCAGAGCCAGGGCCCACCTACACTCACCCTTCTCTGTCTGCAGCTCCTTGTCTGACTTCACTGGGGTGGAAGTGTTGGAACGATGTGACTCCTCTTCCCTGTGCAAACAGGAGACAGCCAGTTAGGATCAATCCTGGGCTCAGCCCCATCCCAGGGAACAGGACGAGACTGAACACGCTGAGGATTCCCACCAGCACCCCTGGTGTTTCTTTGCCGCCTGCAAACAGACCTCGGGACAAGAACCTTGTGCAGCTCCAGGCAGAGGAGCTGCTTCCTGCTCCAGCCCCAGCTTGGCTGGGCCTGCACCCCCTCCTCAGGATGGGTCAGCCCTGGGGGGCAGCTGGGGGTCCTGGATAGGAGCACTGCCCCTCACAAGTTAGACTCAGCCTGTCACCAGGTGATTGTGTCAACCAGGTGATCGTGTTGACTTTAGTTCTGACACAACCTCAGGTTCCTCTGATTTGGGAGAGAGGAGAACATGGGCTGTGCTCGAAGGCAGGCACTACGATACAGCCCTGGGATTTGATTTTGAGGAGATGGCAAAAATCAGGACCTGTCTTTTCCCAGTGTTCCAGCAACCACCAACCCAGGCCATGCCACTGCCATAAGGCACCATCACCTCTGCAGCAACTTGAGCCCTTATATCTCCGACCTGGCCTGGGAGCAGGGCAGGGGTGGCACTGCAGTGCCACAAGGTGACAGGGGGGCCAATTGACACGACAAGGGGGTCTCCACACCAGTGAGTGACCCACCATCACGTCTTGGAGAGGAGTCTGGACTGTCCCAACTCCAGTGGAAAGTGGGACTTGGGCAATGGGTTGGCTGGGGAGGCGACAGCTCCGTTCCCAGCTGGCTCTGTGAGAGGCTGGTTACCTGGCTTTCTTCAGAGGCCACTCTGGGGTCTGGGGACGGGAGGACGCTGGGCTGGACAGTGGGGACACGCTCACACCCCTTCTCTTCCACAGCTGGAATAAAGAGACACCAGCAATAACTCGCTGTGGGGCTGGCAGGGAGCAGAGCCCTCTCCCCCCTGCTCATCCCCACTCAACCCCATCACCCGGGACTGTGGATAATGAGCCCAACGAGTCCAGAGCCCCTCCTGCTTCACCACCACCTAACTCCCCTTCACATTTTGGGGAGCTCAATGTCTGGCCACCCCAAGCTGAACCCACACAGGGAAAAAGCAGCATCCAGGGCTAGGACACTGCTGGGCTAGCTCTTGCCTTTGTGTGACACAGACAGGGGCTACTCAGCTGCCTTGGGCACCCTCATGTGTGTCAGGGCACCCTTGGGCTGCTCTGACAGGAGCCAGCACCTCCTTGCCAGGAGTTCAGAGCAGGATCCCAATGCAAGGATCTGACTCTCCCCAGCCCCAGCAAACCTCTCCCTACCACTTCTTGGAGCAAAGCTTTCCCCACACAGACAGAGCTCCAGTGGCCATGGCTAAGTGTCCCTGGCACATCTGCAAGCCCAAGCAGGATACAAGCAGTGCTGCATCAGTGAGCAGCTGGGACCTGGGTCAGAGAGGGAACACATGGCTCCCACACTGCTGACTCCAGCTCAAAAGGTGTCAGCGCAGCAAAGCCTTTTTTTTTTTTAACTTTCACCTGCATCTATCCAGCCTTGCAGACTGGCCAGGGATGAGGAGGGAGAGCAAAACAGCCTCATCCTTGGTTTGGTGCAAAAGCAGCAGGGCAGCTCAGCCTGGGACTCCCCAGAAAACAGGGAACATTGCTGCTGGACCCACAGCCCACCTGACCCTCGGGGACGTGAGCTGAGCCACACCAGATCCAGGCAGTCAGCCACGCTGCTCTTGATGAGCCCAGCACTGGGATTCCACGGGTGATCCCAGAGGAATGTGCAGCCCAGGTGTCCGTACCTGTGCCAGGCCCCGGCTGGAGCTGTAGGAGCTGGTGATGGCGTTGCGGATGGAGCTGGGGATGCCCCCGGAGTACGTGTTGTTGAGGGAGCTCATGGAGGACGTGCGGGACCTCTTGTTGGAGCAGTCGTCGGGGCAGTGAGAGACAAGGCCCCTCTTCAGAGAGCCCGGCCTGCAGGAGGGGTGTGAAGGCTCGGTGAGCTCCCCTGCTCTGCCCAAAAGTCCTTTCCATGCCAGGCAGGTGGAGGAAGGCAATCCCAGTCCTTACAGGCTTGGGAATAACCCTCAGCAGCAGCACAGCCCTGCTGTCACAGGGTGACAGACCGACAGCCTCTCCTGCTCTCCCCCAAAGCCAGGTTCTGCAAGCAAAATCCAAGCTCCTTTTCCAGATCCCACAGATTTTTGCTCTCCCCACCCCCCCATCCCAGAAATTGCTTTTGGCCCAGTGGGCACTTACTTGGGTATGAGAGAGGCGGGGGCACCGTTGGCTACCAGCGGCTCAAACGCTGATTGCCCACTTCCACTGCTGTCGTGGCGCCTGTGGGAGAGAGGGTGGAAGCCTGGGGCAGTATGGAAGCCTCTCCCAGCCTGGGGAGAGGCCCCTTTCCAGGCAGGCTCAACACTGGGAGAGCTCAAACCCTGCTTGTTTTCCTGGGACCCAATACCCAGGACAAAGTTCTTCCACATCTGCAGACTCCTGCGGATTTTCTCTCGCCCCGGGCCTGTCCTCACTGACTCTCACCCCAAATGCCAACATCCTGCTGGGCACAGCAGTTTGGGCATAAGAAAACAAAAATCTTTTGCACAAGTCCATTATTCTAAGCCAAAATGCTTCCAGAAATGAGCTGCTGAATCTCTCTGAACTGACCCGAGCTTTGAAACGCCCATCTCCAACTTTCTGCCGAACCAATGCCCTGGACTGTTTGAGTCAGAAGCCGAATTCCCCTTCCCACAATGATTCCATGAGGATCTGAAGTGTGGAAGTCCCAAAGCAAAGCTTGCTGTGAAGCAGAGTTGGAGGTGTAGGACAGCTCTCCTCAAGCTCTGAGCACGCCTACCCCACAGCACAGGCCACCCCGTGCTCTCCAGCTGACACAGCTCCTTTCTGCCCTCCAGGGTCCTGGAATTTTCTGCCTACGAGCATTCCTTGTGCTTCCCAGACAGGAATGCCTTCAAAATTGGCTTTTGTGGCAGAGTTGTGTATTGGCATATTAAAACAGAATAAAGAAAACCCCTGAGCTGATCCCCTCTGTGCATCCATCCTGTTGTTGTCCTGCTTGGCTCAGATAAACCAAGTCAAGCATCCAAAGATGGGAATTCAGTGCTGGAGGAGGATGGTGTGCCCTGCCTTGCCCTGCCGTGCTCTCTGGGTCACCTCCAGCAGCAGGACAATGTGCCTGGGCACTGCCCAAGCCACTCTCTGCAGTGTTCCAGCTCCCTGCCCAAACCAGCCCCAGCACAGAGGGAACAGCCTCCATGGACACAACTGGGAAGGATGAAGCAAGTTGGAGCAAGTCCAGAGAAGGCCACAAAGTTGGTAGGGGGACTGGAGCAACTTCCCTATGGAGACAGGCTGAGAAAGCTGGGGCTGCTCAGCCTGGAGAAGAGAAGGTTCCAGGGAGAACTCAGTAGCCTTCCAGGATCTGAAGGGGCCTACAACAGAGCTGGAGAAGGACTCTGCAGCAGGAAGTGTAGTGACAGGACAAGGAGTGATGAGTTCACACTGAAAAAGGGGACATTTAGGTTGGCTATACCGAAGAAATTCTTCCCTGTGAGGGTGGGGACGCCCTGGCACAGGTTACACAGAGAAGCTGTGGCTGCCCCTGGATCCCTGGAAGTGTCCAACACCAGGTTGGAGCAACCTGGTCTAGTGGAAGGTGTCCCTGCCCATGGCAGGGGGTGGAATGAGATGGTTTTTAAGGTCCCTTCCAACCCAGGCCATTCCATGACTGCATGAGTGCAGGGCAGTGAGGCAGTGCTGTGCCTGGGCTGTTGGACTCCAGCAGACCTTGCAGTCAGGATTTACTGCTGGTCCTTCCCAGGGCGCTGGCAAAAACACTGCACCCTCCTTCCCTGAGGCTCAGGGCTGGAAGTCGCTGACCTCGACTAACAGAAGCAGCAGGGTCTCCTGTTTACCCTCACATTTCACCTCCCTTTGCTCACTCAGCCCATGAGGGAAATGTGTGGAGCTTTCCAAGAGGGCTCCTTCCAGCCAGGGATCCCATCTCTCTTGGGAGCCCGGGGCTGACTGAAGGACAGAGCCCACAGCAGACACCAGCACTTCCCACCACGCCTTCCCAGTCTGCAAATCCCTGTGAGAAGACAAACCATTTCCCAGTCAAGCTTCCCAAACCACATCCCAGCCCTTCCCAACCCCAGCCAGGCAGAGGAACACACTGGACCCACACCTAAACCACATCCCTTTGATCTCAAGGACAACAGGAGCCTCAGAGGACTGTCTGACACAGCCCCAAGGGCCAGGTGATGGATGGGGTGTGCTTCCTCCCTGCAGTTCCCTTACCACAGTGCTCTTCCAGCCCAGATCCTGGTCACACCACGCATGGCACTCTCTGGGACACATCCCATTGGTCACCACTGGAGCGAGAGCCCCATCTGTGACCTTCCCAACACACCGCCAGTGACCTGAACTGCTCCCTCGTTACCTTCTCTTGCTCTCCTGATCGTTCCCAAAGGTCTGCTCCTCCTCCTCCTCCTCTTCCACAGCCCTTTTCCTGCTCTCCCTGATGGCATTCAGCACAGTCTCCTTGGCACACGGGTCAGGGCTGCTGGTGGCTGGGGAGGCCAGGGGTGAGACCAGCTGCTCCAGGCTGGGGAGCAGAGCAGAGCACACTGTTAGGCTAGCTGGGATCACTGCTCAGAATTCCCCCACGGAAAGGGGAACACGGCTCTTCTGGAGGTTTAGATCACACCATCCTCCCAGCCATGTGGCAGCACTCAGGATGGGATGGTACTCCCAGGGCTTCCCCCAGTGTGTCTCGATATCCCCTGTGGCTAATAAGGGGGTTCCCCCCGATGTGTCCAGTATTCCTGTGGTTATAAGTGGGCTTCCCCTCGTGTGTCCCTGCAGTACCCCCTGTGATTCCCTCCAGTGTGTCCCGGTCCCCTCCGCGGTTGATAACCGGGCTCCTCGCGGTGTGTCCCCGTCCTCTCTGTGATTCCTCGGTGTGTCCCGCGATCCCCCTGTGTGATTCCCCGGTGTGTCCCGGAATCCCCCTCTGATCCTCCCGGTGTATCCCAGTCCCCCGGAACTCACGCCGGGGCGCGGGTGATACTGGCGGCGGGCGGTGCGATCCTCACGGTGACGGGGCTGCGGAGCGGGCCGGCCCGGCGGGCCCAGGGTGCGGCGCGGGGCGAGCCGCCCTCCCAGCGGGCGGTGGTCAGGCCGAGCGGCGCGGCCGGGCGGGGTTGCGGCAGCGGGTACCGGCGGCGCGGGGGCTGCGGCGGGCAGCGTGAGGCCCTGCGGGACACAGCGCGGTCAGTGCGTGGCGGGGCTCCCCCCGCCCGCTCCCCCCATCCCTCCCGTCCTTACCCGGGCTGTGCTCGGCGCGGCGCGGCCCTCACGGCCGGGCCGCCGTTGGCGGCGGCTTTGGCGGGCGGGCGCGACGCGGGCGGGCCGGGCCGCATGGCGCACCAGGCGCCCGCCGCGCCCAGCGCCGCCGCGCCCAGCAGCGCGCCCCGCAGCAGCACGCAGGCCAGGGCGAGCGCCAGCGCCGCGGCCACGGCCAGCGCGGCCCTCACGGCCCCGTCCCGCCCGCCCGGCCCCGCGCCCGCCATCGCCGCGCGCCCGCCGCTCCCGGCGTGCTCTGCGCGCGCACAGCGCGGGGGCGGGGCTTTTAAAGGGTAGGCGGTGCCTCAGAGATGGGCCGGGCTACACGGAGGCGGGGCTTAGCGGGTGGGCGTGGGTTCCGGGCTGAGCGGGGACGGCCCTCCTGGCGTAACTGAGGGCGGGGCTTAGAAAATGGGCGGGGTCTCTGAGTTAGGCGGGGCTCACGGGGTGGGCGGGGCTCTGCGGGTGAGCGGGACCGGGGCTCCCGGGTGGGCGGGGCTTATTGAGCTGGGCGGAGCTCTCCGGTGCGAGCGGAGCCGACCCTCTCGGCGCTCTCCGTGGGAGGGGCTTCGCGGGCGTGCAGCTTCCACGGCATCCGGGGCTGGGAGGGCGGGCGGGAGAGGCTTCCAGATGAGAGAGGGTGGGAGTGGCTTGTAGCGGTGGGCGGGGCTTCCTGGCCGAGCGGGGCCGCCCCCCGCGGGCTCCCGGCATGCACTGCGCGGCGCGGTTAGAGGGGCTTTGGTGGTGGGCGTGGCCTCCCCGGCCCCGCCCCAGCCCCTCCCACGTGTCCCCGCCCGGCCCCGGGACCCCCCGAAGCCCCCGGTGCTCTCCCGCTCTGAGGGCAGGGCTGGGGACAGTCACCCACGTGGCGCTGGGGACTGTGGGAGGGTCGCAGTGGCTGGCTGTGCCAGGGGGGACCCCAGGGGACATGGCTGTCCCAGGGGATATCCTGTCCTGCTGCCAGCCGGTCGGGTCCTGAGGAGCAGGGACCACGGCAGGGACCAGGGCTGAGAGGAATCGTGACCGAGTCATGACAGGCTGAGACAGCGACAGGGACAATGGCAGAGACTGTGCAGGAAGGGATAATGGCAAGGACAGTGGCAGGAAGGGACCGTGGCAGGGATCATGCAGAACACCGCCGTGGGGACACCCCATGGTGTCACCCCAGGTCCAGGTGGCCCTGGCAGGGCTGGGGGACACTGAGTGTGCCCAGCGTGGACTAAGCACGCTTAGGAAGGGACATTCCCCCGAGATCCCTGTCCATGGGCCACCCAGCAGCAGGACCCTCTTGCCATGGCCCTACCGGGGTGACCCCGCAGCAGCGCAGGATGGTCTGCACGGCCCCCCCACTGCAGCATCTGCCCCCCAGGAGGAGTCGCAGGGCTGGGCTGAAGGCTTTATTGAAAAATCCCAAACACACGACGGGTCATTGTTATCATACAATGAAAAACCAAACCAACCCGCCCTGCACCGGAGGGGGCAGCCCCTGCCCCTGTCACCAGCACCGGGGACACCGCGGGGACCCCCGCCCGTGATACAAAAGGGACAGTGGATTCGGCCGAGGGCGGTGCCACTGTCCCCACGCCCCCGCTGCCCCCGCGCCGCTCCCCGGCCCCGAGGCCTGAGGTAGTTGGGGGTGCAGGCGAGACCCCCCCCCAAAAAAAGCAGGGAGGGTGTTGGGGCTCCCCGTGTCCGGCAGGAACGGGATGGTTGGTATTGCATCCGAGGGGAGCCAGCGCGGGGTGGGATGGGGAGGCAGCGGGACCCCCGTGGGGAGCCTCCAGGTCCCCCCAGCAGGCTGGGGGTGGCAGCAGGGCTGGCTGGGGACGCGGGATCAGCGGGTCCCTGCTCGGTGGACGGCTGCGATGGGCGGTGGCAGCTCCGAGGCCGCGGCGGTGGTGGCAGGTCCCACTGCCCCGGAGGCTGGGGGATGTCACTGGGAAAGCACGCGGGGACAGCCCAGCTGCTTCCCAAAGGGAGAAAAGGCCAAATCCTGCCCCCAGCAGGGGAGGGACGCTCTGGCCCCAGCAGGAGCACCAGCAGGACCGCAGGGGACGGGGACATCTGGGGGGCCCGGAGGTGGCAACACCCCCCTGCCCTCCGAGCCCCCTGCTCAAGGCACAAAGGTTCCCTGGCTAGTGCCCATCTCTGCCCACGGCCATGCTGGCACCAGTCCCCCCTGCACCCAAGAGGCTGGTGGTGACACCGGGATGGCACCAAAGCGAGCGGGGACAGGGAGCTATTTGCTCTGGCTTTGGGGTGCTCTGGTTTTGGGGCACCCTGGCTGCCCCCCGAAACCCTCTGTGCTGCCCTAGAGCCACCCCCCCCGTCCCCAGGAGCTGGTGGCTTGTGCGGTGGCACCGTGGTGGCCCAACCCCGTGCCCAGCACCTTGCGGAGGGTTTATTGCTGGCATGAACACAGTGATCTGTCGGGGCAGGGCAGCCCAGCTCAGGGGGGCGCTGCGGGGGGCGTTTTGGGAACCTGGGATGTGGGGCAGGAGCTCATGGCAGCGTCCCTCCTGCTGCCGGCCCCTCTCCCGGCTGCTCCCGGCACTCCGGTGTCCCCAGACAGGGTATCCCACGGGAACGCCACCGCCCCACCCTGCAGTGGCCAAAGGCACTCGGTGCCCCCGCCGAGGGGGAGCACACCTAGCACCAAGCCCAGCAGCACCTCAAAAGCTGCCCCCCACCCGCTGGCACCCCCGGGGCCTTCAGCAGGCTCATCCCCGGGGCGGGGGGACGGTCACGCCGAGCCACGGGCTGCGTTAAGGCTGGAAAAGCAGCGAGAGGCGAAAGAAGCCCGAGCGCTCTCGCTCAGCCAGAGCCGGCTCTAAGAGTTCCCAGAATCTGTGCAAAAACAAAACTAAAGGGTTAAAGACCCCCCCGGAGACCCCCCCACCCCCCAGCAGCTCTAATAAATACACGTGCACTTTGCAGAGCCCCCGGCCCCGGGGCCTCGCCGGGTGGCTCCCGGGGCTCCGGAGGCGGCTCCTGGGGGATGAGGGGGGCGTGTGCTTCGGGGAGGCTTCTGCACCGGATCCGTGGGGATCTTCCCAAAAGGCTGCATCGAACGGGGTCCCAGGGGTGTCCCCTGCGAGGCCCCAGGTGTCTCCTGGGGGCTGCTGCTGCCACTGAGGCTACTCTGCAGCTGGAGGGGGAAGAGAGGGTCAGGGGGTGCAGTGCCTCCCAATATCCCACTGTCCCATCCCTCTGGGACCAGCAGCACCCAAGCCCCCTGCCCAGGGGTGATGTGGATCCCACAAGTCAGAGTCTCCAGGGATTTGCCTGTGTGCGCCAACTACCCCTGGGTTTGTGCCAGCTGGAGTGAAAGCCACGCCTGCCCACTGCCAGGACAGCAGGCAGGCCTTCTCCATCCTGCCCTGCTCCTTCCCGGAGCAGTTTCCCAGCTGGAGCAGGGCTGGCAGCACTCACCATCCTCCTCCCAGCCCTCGGCCACTCCGGCCAGCTCGTAGTGCTTCTTGCGCAGCTCCCCCAGCTTCTGCCGCTCCTTCTGCAGCTGGTTCTCCAGCTCCAGCACCCGCACCTGGGGGACACCACCCAGGACATGCCCACCCAGCACCCTGGCACGGGGCGGGGCTGAGCAACCCCCTTTCACACCTGTTATCCCCCCGGTATTGAGCCCAAAGACCACCGAGGTACATCCCACAGGTGCTCTGGTGACAAGCAGACGTGGGGAGGGGTGGGGTTCAGGTGGCTGCTGCCTGTGCAGGCAGGTGAAGGCAGAATGACCCATGTGGGCACCCTGGGAAGAGGAATTTCCTGGGGCTGCCCTGTGCCAGGCAGAGGTGGGTGCTGTGGGGAGGCCATGGGCTGCTGGGGAGGGATTGAGAACCAACTGCACGTGGCTCGTGGGCAAACCCATCTGTGGCCTTCACACCTTGGGTTTCTCCCATGCTGGTGCTGCCTGGGGGCAGCTGGGCAGGGTGACCCCCCAGCTTGGTGCCCCTCCATCTCTCCCCCAGCCTGGGTAGCCCAAGCGAGACATCAGTGGGTGCGTTTCCCAAAATACGGGAACATCCTACCTGTGAGTCCATCTCCTGACGCTTGATCTGGGTGAGTGTCATGCTGGAGAAGTCCATGCTGTCTGTGGAGAAAGACACCACCAGCACCCCTCAAGCTCTACTCCCTGCTTGGACCCCCCAGCAGCTCCCAGGATGCTGGCAGGGTCTGGCACCATGGCAGGGATCCACATGGCAGGGAGTGAGGGGCAGCTGTAGACAGAGACCACCAGGGCACAGCCAGATGAGGGTGCTGAGGACCAAGAGCAGAGGTTTTGGGGCAGGTCTGTGCTCCAAGCATTAGGCTTGGAGAAAATGACCTCAAGTTGTGCCAGGAGAGGTTTAGGTTGGGTATTAGGGCAAATTTCTTCATTGAAAGGGTTGTCAGCCCTGGCACACGCTGCCCAGGGAAATGGTGAAGTCACCATCCCTGGAAGGATTTAAAAGCTGTGTAGATGTGGCACTTGGGGACATGGGTTTGTGGTGGGCTCGATGGTCCTAGAGGGCTTTTCCAACCTAAGTGATTCCATGACTTTACAATCCCTGCAGCCCCACACTCACCTTTCTCCTCCACCTGTGACCTCCCAGCTTTGGTGGAGGCCACCACACCGGCTGTGGCCTGGTTGACCCCCCGGGAGGCTTGTTGGAGCTTGCAAAGGTTGGCGCTGTCCTTGTCTGCCTTCACCTGCCGGGACAGCCAGGAGGGGTCACTTACACCCCACCAGCCCTACGATTTGGGGTGACCACAGGGTGCCCCAGGGTCACCCCAAACCTCCTACCTTGGAGGCTGCCACCAGCTGAGCGGTGCTGGCCGCGATCTCCCGGGAACAGACCATCAGCTCCTCGAACGTCCCCTTGCCTTGCACCACCAGGTCGGCAGCATCACTGTGGGAGGGCAGAGAGGGGCTGGAGCATCGTCCTGCCACCCCTGTGTGCCCTCCCTGTGGGCACAGCAGGACTCTGCCATCCTCTCCACGCTCTGGTGACAGTGGCACTTACACCATGACGGTGGCACCCCAGCCCACGGCCTTGGAGGCGGAGATGAGACCCTCGGTCCAGCGGGAATTCTTGGCGTAGAACTCCTTGGGGGATGCTGCTCCCTGCCATGGGGAAAGGCATGGCTGGGGACAGGGGACCCCCAGATCCCCAGTCTTGGTGGAAAGCAGGAGGTCGGGGTGTCATTTCGGATACGTGTGGGAGCTGGGGAGACACCCAGCACGGGGGTTTGCATGGGAAGGGAGATCAAAGATCTCTGTGACACCCTGGGAATCAGAGACAGGGTGAGACCCTGGGGCTGGGGCAGCAGCTTCTGGCAGCTGGTGGGGATGCTCCAATGGGCCAAGGGTTGGAGCAACATGTTCCAGCAAGTGTGTGGTGGCCCCTGGCTGGCCAAGCACCTCTGATCTGCACCCCTGTACCAGCTCACCCGTCCACTCTCCACGATCTCTCTCTGGAGGTCCTTGGAGGCCAGGACCAGGACGTGGATGGCCTGCATGAGGCCCGTGCAGGAGCCCAGGATCCTGTGAGACAAACCCCTCTGAGCCCTCTGTGGGGTGCCTGCGGCACCAGTCCCATCCTGCCTGCCCGGCTCTCTCCAGTTCCCCGACCAACACTCACCTCTCGTTCACTTCCAGTTTGACCCCAGTGTCACCGGCCCGTGCCTTGCTCAGCATCTCCTGGTGGGGGGGAGAGGCTGTGCTGAGCCCTGTGCCCTGTGGCAGGCCTGCACAGTGCCCGTGGTTTCCCCATGCACAGGGTGCCCTCACCTCGATGCGGGCAGACGCCGTCTCGATGGCTGCGGCCGTCGCCGCCATCTCCTTGTCCACCAGGTCACCCAGCTCCTCCTGCTTGACATCCAGCCCTCTGGGACGCAGCTCCTGGGGACGGGATGGGATGAAAGGGAACGTCCAGGGGTGGCACAGCCCCTCTGGCGGTGCCCACCACAGCCTGACCCCATCTCACCAGCCCTCCGGGGGCACCCACCTCTGCAATGGTGCTGATCCGGCCCAGGCAGGCTGTCACTGGGCTGCAGTCAGCACCTGCCACTGTCCCTGGGTCTTGCAGGGCACTGAGGTAGCTCAGGGCCTCGCTGCCACACTGCCTGCACAGCTCCAGCAGACCTGGGTTGGCAGCACAGGGGGTGAGGGGGCCACATGGAGGGATGGAGGTGTCTGGTCCCTGCCTGCCCTGGCATCCTGCCCATCCTGATCCTACTTGTCCCAGCATCCTGCCCAGCTGGTCTCCTGGCACCTTCTCACCCCAGCTACCTTCCCTCCCAGTCCCCTGCATTCCATGACCTCTGCCCACCTCGGTCCTGGCCCACCCCAACCCCTGTCTGTTCCAATCCCTGCCCGCTCCAGCATCCTGTTTATCTTGGCCCTGTCTGCCCCTGTCCACCACAGCCCCTTCCTGTCCCAGAATCCTTCCTACCCCAGCATCCTGCCCACTCTGTCCTCTGCCTGCAATGACCCTTGTCCACCCCAGCCCCTGCCCACCTTGGCCCCTACCTGCCCCAGAATTCTACTCAGCCCCTGCCCATCCCAGCATTCTGCCCACCAAATCCTCTGCCCGCCCTGATCTCCTCCCCACCTTGGCCCATCCCTGCCTCCTCCCCACCCTGGCATCTGCCCACGCCATGCCCTGCCCGTGGGGCAGCACTCACGGTCAGCGGGCTCCACGGGGGCCATGTGGGAGGTCGCGCTGCCCTGCAGGAGGGTGTCGCTGACCAGGTGGGCGAAGAGGGCCAGGCAGGGCAGCAGGGAGCCCACGGCTGCGGCGGGACAGGGGGCACACACCTCAGCCCCCGCCACGCTGCCCACCCAGCCCTGCATGCCAGGGCTGCCCCTGTGCCCTCCCCCTGCCCAGGGCTGCCCCTGTGCCCTCGCCCCCAGGGCTGCCCGTTCTCACCTGTGCCATCCGACAGGTACTTGCCGTGCGCGTCCCGCAGCCGCTCCACGCACTCGGAGGCTGCCAGCGTGCGGGACAGGAGGCAATCTGCAGGCAGACGGCAGGCAGGGCTCAGCCTGGCCGGCAGGGAGCGGGCAGGCCGGGATAACGCCCGGTTTGGGAGCCTCACCTGCCGAGCCGGTGCAGCCGATGTGGGCGGGATCCTCCATGCGAGCCAGGGCATCCTGCACCATCCGCTCGGCCTCGCGGGCGGTGCCCCGCAGCAGGGACCGCTGCTCCTCGGCCAGGCGCCGCTGCAGCGCCTGCTCTGCGCCCTCCTGCCAACCCCACAGGGGTGTCGGGGGCCCTGCTGTGCCACCGGCATCCCCCTCACCCAGCCCTGCCGAACCCCCGTGGCCTGGAGGGATGGGGCTGCCCCGGGGTACCTTGTCTCTCAGCTGGGTCTGCAGCGACTCCAGCTCGTTCCTGCTGCTCTCCTGCTCCCGGCTGAGCGTGTCCCGCAGCTGCTGCAGCTCCGCCCGCAGCGCTGCCATGTCCTGCCCGTGCCGCTCCGCTGCCTGGCTCAGCCGGTCCCGCTCCTGCTCCAGGCTGCTGATCCGGGAGTTCTGCTCCGCTCCCGCCTGGGGGGGCATGAAATGGTGGTTGGGGCTGTGCCGAGGGTGAACCCTCCAGTCTGGGGTCTGGTTCCTGGTCCAGGCTTGGGCCACCCCCACTGTCCCTGCAGGCGCAGCCCTGCATCACCACCTGGCAGTGATGATCTCACCTGGTGACAACCGAGGCTCCCAGGGAGCCCTTTCACTTTTATTCAGTGAAAATTCACTTTTATCATGACCGCCACCATCCTGATGGAGGAATGGATGCGGACTGTGGCTGTGGCCTTGGAGCTCTGCCCCATCCCTGTCCTGCTGCAGTGTCTGCCCACCCTGGGAATGGATAACTGCATTTTCCTGCCAGCTTCTCCCTCCTCCGCCAAGCCCAGACATCCCTGCTATGCTCCACATCTCCAAAGGCATGGGATACCCTCTGGCATGTCTTGCAGTGTGATGGCACACTGCTGCCTGAGTTTACAACGCGCAGAGTTCTTCCAGGGCTTTTATTCAATGATCCCTGCTGCTGGAGCCCATTGCTCCACATGCTCCTGCACCCAGGAGCACGAAACCCCGTGGTGTGACCATCCAACCCACCCAGATGTGGAGAGGAAGAGGACAGGGTTCTCAGGCCAGTGGTGGGTATCATGTCTCAGAAGGGTAAGGCCTGGCTGCCCACCCCAGGGCTGTGTGAGGGGTTGCAGGGCCCCCCCCCACGCTCTCACCTGCGTGCTGGACTCCAGTGTGCCCTGGAGCACCTGCAGCTCCTGCCTGCTGGCTGCCAGCTCCCGCTTCAGCGTCTCCAGCACCTCTGCCTGCTCCTGAGACTGCGGCAAGGGGAGAGGTTGGCAGCACTGGTGCCCCATGGGGGGGCCCCTGCTCATCCCTGCTGTGCCCCCCCATCCATACTCACCTTCCTCTGTGCCTGCTCGCTCACCCTCTGGAAGGAGTCCTCCAGCTCCTTCTTCTCCCGCTCCACATCCCCCTGGGCCTGCCTGGCCACCGTCACCTGCTTGGTCACCTCCGCGTTCTGGTGATGGCAGAGTGAGCTCAGCATCCCCCTGTGCCCGGGGGGGTACAGCTGGCAGAGGGGGTGCCAGGGGGGTTTTTGGGGAGCCCACCTTGCGCAGCAGGTCGGCGTGGTTCTGCACCAGCTCGCTGTACTTCTCCTTCAGTTTGCTGTAGCGCTGCTCGTTGGCCTGCGCCCGTCCTGCCACGCGGGGACACCGAGGTGAGCCCTCAGGCCCCCCCCACGGGGCTCACCCCCACCCCAAGCTGGTCCCAGCTCCCCCTGCTCACTCTCGATCTCCGTCAGGCTCCGCTGAGCCTTCTCGGTGTCCTCCCGCTGCTTCTTGAGCTCCTCCAGCTCCGTGCGCAGGAACTCGCTCTCATCCTGCGCCTGCTGCTTCAGGTGCTGCTGCTCGGCCAGCTCAGCCTCCAGCTCGCTGGCACGGCCCCTCAGCTGCACCGCACCCCGCGCGCTCTGCGGGCACAGCCGGGGGCTGACGGCGCCATTCGGTGCCCACCGGGCCAGTCCGATACCCACCAGTACTGCCCAATGCCCACCAGTACCATCCAACACCCACCAGTACTGCCCAGTGCCCACCAGTACCATCCAACACCCACCAGTACTGCCCAGTGCCCACCAGTACCATCCAACACCCACCAGTACTGCCCAGTGCCCACCAGTACCATCCAACACCCACCAGTACTGCCCAGTGCCCACCAGTACCATCCAACACCCACCAGTACTGCCCAATGCCCACCAGTACCATCCAACACCCACCAGTAATGCCCAGTGCCCACCAGTACCATCCAACACCCACCAGTAGCATCTAATGCCCACCAGTACCATCCAGTACCCACCAGTAATGCCCAATATCCACCAGTAGCATCCAATGCCCACCAGTACTGCCCAGTGCCCACCAGTACCATCCAATACCCACCAGTACATTCTAATACCCACCAGTACCATCCAATACCCACCAGCACTATCCAAGGCCCACCAGTACCATCCAACACCCACCAGTACTATCCTACACTCACCTGTATCATCCAATACCCACCAGTATTATCCAGTACCCACCAGTATCATCTGATGCCCACCAGTACTGCCCAATGCCCACTAGTACCATCCAATGCCTACCAGTACCATCCAGCAGCCCCTGCCATGGGTACCACCCCACAGACCCCCAAATGCATCCAGCTGAAGCACTGAGGGTGCTGAACCCACCCCCTCTGCAGGAATGCAGCCCCCTGGCACACCTGGAGACCCCCAGGGTGGGCAGGGATTCAGAAGCCATTGGGGACAGGGCAGGGCAGAGATGGGGACACCATCTTGCCCATCCAGGGGTAGAGCCACCACCCCACATTCCCAGTGTGAGCCCCTGGGTCTCATCCTGCCCGCCTGGTTGTCACCCACCTCGGCCTTGAAGTTCTCCAGCTCCTCCTTCAGGGCTGCGATCTCCCCGTAAAGCTGCTCGATTAACCGGTCCCTGGGAAGGAGAGACACAGGGTACCTCCTCAGTGCCATGGGGGCACGGCCTGGGAGGGGAGGTGTCCCCCGTGCCACCGCGGCTGTGGTGCCGTTCCAGGAAGGGAGGTCCTGCTACGATCCCGGCCTGCTCACTTGTCATCCTTGTTCATCCCGTTCTGGCTGTTGAAGTTGAAGGGGTCGCAGCTGAAGGCGCTGCCAAAGATGTCGTCAAACTTGTTGTCAAACAGGCTCTGCGGGAAGAGCAGGACAGACCTGGAGTGACCCCACCACCACCCGGGAACCCTCACCCCCTCCATGTCCCCAGTGTCACCGCCAAACCAGCCCACGAGCTGCCTGGACACTGGACTGGATCCCCCCACTGCTCCCAGGGCACGGAATGTGTTGAACTGCCATGGGGCATCTCTGGTCCATCTCCACTTAACTCCCAGGGGGAGAAGATCCCCAAAGCCATGTCACCACATGCTCCTTCTCCTCCTCACTCAGTGAGGGAACAACCATTGGTGGAGAGGAGGGTGAAGACCTAAAGTGGCAGATGCTCAAAGCCAAACCTCTCCTCGCCCATCACTGGAGGGCACCACACCACTGAGCAGCACTGGGAGACAAATCCAGGCTGGCTCAGCCCTGGCAGCACCCAGATGGGACATCCAGCACCCAGCTGGGACATCCAGCTCCCAGCTGGGACATCCAGCACCCACTCACCCCCCAGCAGTGACACCCCCCAGTTCCCACAGCCATCCCTGCTGTCTCAGCCCCCATCACGGTGTGGATTTGGAGAAGTAACTCCGGACTCGGAGCTGGAGGGCCCCTGCCACCCTCACCTGCGAGGCCGTGTCCATCTCCACCAGGTCTGTGATGGGCTCGCTGTCGGGGGAGGACGCCTCAGCAGGGATCACCACCACGGGGCTGATGTGCTCCGACAGCGCCGAGGCTCGCAGGAAGTTGGGGGGGTTCTGGGGAGGGACGGCAGCAGGGTGAGGGGAAGGGCTGGCACTGCTGCAGGGCTGAGGGCATGGCTGGGTGAAATCCTGCCCCAGAGCTGAGCTGGACAGGCCTTGATCCATGGGAATGGAGCCAGGACCCACAAGGATGGAGCCAGGTCCCACAGGGATGGAACTAAGACCCACAGGGATAAAGCCAGGAGCCAAGGGGATGGAACCAAGACCCACAGGGATGGAACCAGTGTCCATGGGGATGGAATCAGGACCCATAGGGATAGAGCCAGGACTCGCAGGATGAAACCAGAACCCACAGGAATGGAGCCAGGATGCACAGGAAGGGAACCAGAACCCACAAGGATAGAGCCAGAACCCACAGGGATGGAGCCAGAACCCACAGGATGGAACCAGAACCCACAGGATGGAACCAGAACCCACAGGGATGGAGCCAGGACCCATGTGGTTGGAGCCAGGGCCCGCAGGGATGGGACCAGGACCTGCAGAAATGGAAGCAGGGTCCAAGGAGAGGGAGCCAGGACCCACAGGATGGAGCCAGGACCCACGGGGATGGCTCTTAGCAAGGGCTTTGGATTGGTGAGAGAAGGGATCCCAGCCCCTGGTCAGACAGCAGCTCCATCCCACAGGACACCACTCAGAGAGGGATGCAAAGATGATCCTCAAGGCCCATGAGCCTCATGTTGCCACCAGCCCCGGGAAGCCAGGTAAGGTGACAGGTGGCTTTTTTGGGGCCTCCCCCGGTGCCACCCACCCCAGAGCTGCCCCTGGCCACGGGGACAGGGAGTGTGGGGACTGGGGACTGTGGGGTCTCACCTCTGGCAGCTGCGGGATCTGAATCAGCCGTTTGAAGTACTGAAGGTTGCTGGAGCGATAGAAGAGGTCCTTGAGCCTGGAAGGGACAGGGAATGGTGACGGATGGCTCTTGTCCAGCCTGGACAATGTGGGGAGCTCCAACCCCTTGCCTGGCTCCAGGTGTCATCTGGCTGAAGGGGACTGTGGTGCGTGCTGCCACCAAACCCAGGGCAGGTCTTAGGAAGACCCCACTGCCAGCCTCCCACCCCTGGAAAAAACTGACTGCTGGAGGGTTTATCCCATAAATCCAGGGCCTGGTGGGCAGGGAGAAGAACCTGGAACTTGAGCAACCTGGCCTAGTGGAAGGTGTCCCTGCCCACGGCAGGGGGTTGGACTGGATGATCTTCAAAGGTTGCTTCCAACTCAAACTACTCCCTTCCCACCCAAAGCCCCCACGAGCAGGTGTGAGGCTTCCAGCCTGGAGCCAACATCTGCAGTTCCCACAGTTCATCGCCTTCAGTTCCCACAGGAGCATCTCCCCCAGGAGCAGGGTACTTCCCTCCAGGATTTCCAGTTTTGGGGAGGAGCAGCAGTGCCCAACCATACCAGTTCTGGCTCCCATCCCTCTCAACCACCTCAGCACCCCAACTGGGATCTCGGTGATGTTGATACCTGTCCCAAGGTTAGTCCCTGGGGGGGGTCAGAGCCCACGGCCAGCCCTGATATCTGCTGTTTGCAGTTTGTGACCTTGGTTTTGAACCAAACTGTCCCTCAGCACCTTGACATCCTCCCCCTGTTCTCAGTGGCCAGTTTTTGTTTTGGCTGCCCCGAATAATCACATACCAGAGGCCACAGCACATCCCTGCTCTCTGCTTTTCAGTCTCTGTGCCCTGGGAGCACCCCCAGAGCACCAGCACTCCAGGTCTGGGCACTTACTTTCGGAACTGCTCCAGGAAGCGATCCCGGTGGCCCTGCAGCGTATCCGCCGGCAGACCTGGAAGAAGCAGCAAGCAGAAACATCACTGGGTGTCTTCATGGATCAAGGGACAAGCTATCAGCACAGCCACATGGGAATGGGTCTTTCCCAGAGATGGCCACCCTCCTCTGGGAGTCCGAATGCTCCAGGCTTGGTGTCCCGCTGCAGGAGGGGACCACAGCCCAGGGAAGGGGAAAGCACGGAGGTCAGGCAGCGGCCATCACAATTCCAGGTCCTGAGGGACGTGGGTTTGGCACTGCCTTGTCTTGGTGACCCCTTTTATCTCCCCAAAAAGGCTGGGAAGGGGATGGGGGTGAACAACCCAGCCTGAGCAGGGTGGTGACCCCCAGTGTCTCCCCCCGTGTCCCTCCCTGCCCAAGGTGGTGGCGCTGGGGACACTCACACGAGTGGAGCTTGAAGAGCAGCTTGACGGTGTAGTCGTAGAGGTGGCTGCAGTCCAGGATGACCTGGATGAGCGGGGCCAGGCGACACTGCCCCGCCGCCGTCACCGACACCGAGCGCGACATGTCCAGGGAGCTGAACACTGCGGGGGGGGAGCACGAGATCGGGATCTGGGAGCACCAGCAGCGCTGGCGGGTGCCACGCTGTGTCTGCCAGATCCACAAATGTCACCCACAGCAAGAGACATTCAGCTGGAGCAAGATACCCACTGGCCCCTGGGGACCCAGCCTGCAAAGGGGTAAGCTCAGCAGGAGGGGAAATTCCCACCCAGGACTCCCACCCAGGCTTGGGAACACTTCAGCCTGCAGCTGAGCCTGACTCCTGCAGTGTCCCTGGGCAGAGCTGACACACAGCCCCTGTGCTCTGTCTGTCACTGTCATCCCACTGGCACTCAAGTGTGCTGGGTGTGCTGGCAGGAGATGCTCCAAAACCAGCCAGGAGCAGCTGGAGACCATCTCATTCCACCTCCTGCCATGGGCAGGGACACTTTCCACTAGCCCAGGTTGCTCCAAGCCCCATCCAACCTGGCCTGGGACACTCTCAGGAATGGAGCAGCCACAGATTCTCTGCCCAACTGTGCCAGGGTCTCACCACCCTCACAGCCAAGAATTCCTTCCCAATATCCCATCTATCCCTGCCCTCGGGCAGTGGGAAGCCATTCCCCTTGTCCTGTCCCTCCACCCCTTGTCCCAAGTCCCTCTCCAGCTCTCCTGGAGCCCCTTTAGGCACTGGAAGGGGTTCTTAAGTCTCCTGGATCCTTCTCTTCTCCAGCTGAACACCCCCAGCTCTCCCAGCCTGACTCCAGAGCAGAGGGGCTCCAGCCCTTGGAGCACCTTTGTGGTTTCCTCTGGACTTGCTCCAGCAGCTCCATGTCCTTCTGATGTTGAGAACCCCAGAGCTGGAGGCAGCTCTGCAGGTGGGAATTCACCAGAGTGGAGCAGAGGGGCAGAATCCTCCCCTCCCCTGCTGCCCACACTGTGGGATCAGTCCAGCAGAAAGGAGGCTTTTTGGGCTGCCAGTGCACGTGGTTGGGGCATGTTGAGCATCTCCTCACACCCCCAAATCCTTCTCCCAGGGCTGCTCTCCATCCCTTCATCCCCCAGCCTGGACTGATACCAGGGGTTGCCCTGCCCCAGTGCAGCACCTTCTGCTTAGCCTTGTTGAACCATAATTCAGGTGAAGTGCCCAGAAGAGCTGAGCTGTGGTGCCCTCAGCCAGCACCCCCACAGAGCCTCCCCCCAGCTTGGCTCAGCCCCCCACGGAGGGTCTGGATCCCCAGAGAGCCCTCATCCCACCCTCTGTCAGGGTAGCACAGGGGCTTACCTGTCTGGAAGAGGTTCAGCTCACACTCCAGGTAGTCAAACATCTCCACCGTCAGCTGAAAACTGGGAAACAGGGATAAGGATGGTGGGGGACTGTCCCCATGGCCACCCATGGGCCTCACCCTGTGCCAGGTCCCACCCTGGCAGGATGAGGGGTGCTCCAGTGTGGATGCACCAGCCTTTCCCAAGGCTCTGCTGGGGCAGGTGGGGCAGGTGGAAGGTCCCATCCCTGCTGGGTGGTGCCCCCCTGGCTGCACCCACCCCTCCCTCACCTCCCCCTGCCCTGCACTCACAAGTTGTTCACGTCGTTCTCCCCGGCCTCGTCCAGCTGCCGGTCGGACATCTGCAGATTGCCAGGGAAGCGGGGATTCTGTGGGGAAACAGGAGTTGGGAAAGGGTTCCAGAGGATTTCCTGCTCTAGACAAAGCTCTGGGAGCACCAGGACTGTGATCCTGTGGGCTCGGTGCAAAGTCAGCTCCTGGATGTGCCAGGGGGGTGATGTGGGGGTGGAAGGGGGGTAACACAAGGTCTCCAAACCCTGGGTGACCACAGCATCCCTAATCCAGGTGCTTGTGTTCTTCCCAGCAAGAAAAGCTGATTCTCCCTGGGCTGAGAAACCTGCTGAGCAGGGAGGAGCTGTGAGCTGGGAGGGGATGGAGACAATATCTGTCCCAAGGGGCAAAGCCTCCTCGTGCAGCTCTGGCATTCTGGGGAAGGTCACATCACACCTCCAAACTGAACCAGGGTGATGGGCACAGAAAACACCTCTTTGCAGCAGAGCTCTTCCACCTCTGCCCGCCTAGGATAGCTGGAAGGGGAGGTGCACCCCAAAGCTGAGGGTCTTTTAATGCTTTTTGTAGCCCACCAACTCCCAGGTGTCCCCAAGAAACTCTGGGCCACCATGAATCCTGCCACTCCCAAAATGCTGGTCCTTGGGCTATTTTTGATCCAATTTTAATGGCCACTGGCAGCTTGGGAAATGTTTCATGGAGGCAGCAGGATGGTCATGACAGAGGGGAGGACCCAAGGGGGTGACAGCGTTGGAAAGGCTCTGCCAGCCCCTGTCCTGTCCCTGTCACCCCTTGCTGCAGCCTTGGGGACGGGGGGCTCACCTTGGTGTGAAATTCCATCTTGGTTCTCAGCAGTTTGAGGTAGATGCTGCAGAGCTGCCCGTAGCCCTCGCTCAGGTGGCCCTGGAGACCCCAAAAAGCTGCTGAGATCCAGGGCAGGCTGTAGAAAAGCCTTTTCCCCCTGCAGAGTGAGTGACCCCTCCCTCACCTCCCCAAAACCACAGCCAAACGCTCCTCGCTGGCACCCAGCCCCTGGATGCAGGTTGGCTTCACTGAAAGCCTTTGGGTCAGGACCTTCTCATCACCTTCTCTGCACGTTTCAATGTGGCTTTTGACTATCAAAGCCGGGTTTTACTGGGTTTTGCCATAAAATGGGAAAGAAGCCTTCGATTTTGGTGGGAGGGGACACGAATGTGACCAGCAAACCCACCCCAGGGAGGTGATGGCAGCCCTGGGTCAGCCCCGGCTGTGCTCAGCCCCTGGATCGTCCTGGGAGAGAGAATCCCCCAAGCCTACAACCCCCCAGCCTGGCCAAGGGACCCCTGGGGTGTCCCCACCATGGAGGCCACTCACCCACATCCTGCTCATGTCACTCAGCTCATTCTTGTATCTCACGGAGTCTTTCAGGACCTGGAGGAATGATGGTGGCAATCAGCAGGCAGAGCACCAGGAAACAACATCCCACACTTGGAGCTGGCAATTGGGGTGAGGAATGGCAGGTCTTGGTGCATTCTCAGCCCTTTGTCCTGCTGGTGGTGTCACCACTGCCAGTCCCAGGTGTCCCAGTTTCCCCATCCACACACGGAGCAGGAGGACCCTCACTGGTGGCTCCTGCACTGAGCGGTTTCCTCTGGCACTGGCACTGCCACCGGCACCGGGGTTTGGAGCACAGGGGTTTGTGGGCAGGGCACCACTGGGAAGGCTCTGGCACCAGTCTCTATGCAGAACTGACCCCCACGAGGGCACCAACCCTATGTGAGGGCTCTGGTACCAGTCCCCACCTGGGACTGGCCCCCAGGAAGGTACTGACCCTCCAGGAGAGCTCTGACACTGGTGCCCTCTCAGGACTGATTCCCAGGAGGGCATTGAGCTACCAGGAGGGCACTGATCTCCCAGGAAGGTTCCGACTCCAGTACCCACCCAGGACTGACCCCCAGGAGGGCACCCACCCACCAGCATCTCCCACTGCCCGGTGCAGCCCCATGGGAGAAAGGATTTGGCCCCGGGGCAGTGGCTGAGCTGAGCTTTGGGCACTCACATTGGAATGTCCATCCCGGAGGAGCTTGTGGAAGACGTGGCAGAACTTCCAGCAGAGCACGGCATTGCCGGACAGTGGCAGCCGGTTCACCACTGACCAGAAGGTCTGGGCTCCCTTCTCGTGGTGTGTGCCCAGGATACACGGTGCTGGATGGTCAAGGAAATGCTTTTTGGCTTCCCATTTTTTCCCATTTGGTGATGGAGAGTGGCCACCCAAGGCCAGCTGTACCCACAGAGCCCAGGGGGGCCAGGCCACCACGGGGAGCTGATGCTGCCCAGCCCAGGCACACACTGTCCCCAAGGGTGGCACACACTGTCCCCTCTCCCCCAGCCCCAGATCACCACTCTGGGAAAACCATGGCACGTGGCTCTGCCCCCACCAAGCCTTCCCAGCTGCCTGCCCAGGATACTGGGAATCTGCTTTTAGTGGCAGTGTGCTCAAGCATCCTTACCTCAGGACTCCAACCTGCTGTGGGCACCTTCCCCTCCAGCCCTCCCATGGGATGGCAGTGCCAGAAGCACCAGCCTGGGCACCCCTGACACTTGGAGGCTGTGGCAGTAGGAGCAGGGAACCTGTGCCATGGTGGAAACACCCCCAATAGCCCCTCAAGATCCCATCCCACCACCCCCAGCACCTCTCCCCACACTCCCTCTTGCTGCTGCCCCTTTTCCGAGCAGCCCCGGCCCCGCTCCCACGCTCCTTGTCCCGCAGCCAGCTTTGGGAAGGATATTCCTGGCGTGTTTCTCCTTGACAGCCACTTCCTGCGCATTAATGGCCTTATTGATGCTGACGGTCTGCAAGGGAGAAGTGGTGGAGGGGGGTGAGATGGGAAGGGTTTGGGCTCCCCCTTGGTCCCCCCTCACCCTCTGAGACCCCCTGGCTCTGCCGGCACCTGCCAGTGCCTGGGTCCCATCCAGGTCCCCGGCCCTGCTCGTGCCAGCTGGATGCTGACCTTTCCCGGATGCCTTTCTGGGATGTGGTTGGCATCCGCCGGGTTCAGCTGCTGCCAGGACTCATTTACTCGGGATAATAACGATGCAATTAAAGCAGTGCCCACAAAGAACCCTCTGCTGCCCTTGGAGCGCTGGGACAGGCGGAGGGAAGGAGAATCCCTCCCCTGCCCTTGGATCACAGGCAGCAGCTGGCGGTGCCTACTCTGCTTTTGGGGGAGCTGAGTGGGGAGGACAATTCAGAGACCACTGCAAATCAGGCAGTGGAGTGGCAGGACCACCTCCAGGGCTGCCTGGCAAGGTCCCAGCTGCTCCATGGATTAGAGGGAGAGGAGCTGGACCCACAGGCAGGACTTCCTGTGCAGGTGTTGGGGACCTCAGGGAGCTCACACTGAGGAGCCTGGGCAGAACCAGCCACCATTTATCCTATGGAAAGCAGTGGCAGCCACTGGAAGCATTTTCCAGGCAGGATTTTGAACCCTACCCCATTTCTGATCCTACATGGGGGCACAGTGATGCTGGCTAGGGGTCACCCTCTCCCCAAGCTCCAGCATCGCCAAGTGCTTCCCTGGCACCTGCTCCATGAGGATCCTGCTGCCCAGGGAAGGAACCATCTGGCTCAGCACTGCCAGGAGTAGCTCATTACTGACATAAACCAATTAAAGCAGAGGGATTAATCCCAACACCTCCCTCACTGCAATCCTGTGACTCTGCTTCCTGGCCCTCTCCAAGGTGGCCCCACAGTGCTTCATCTCCACAGACCACGGTGACTCTGTGCTGAGCAGGGCTGGGGGGGGCCCTTAGGACCCCAAATATGGTGAGATACAGCCCAAATCCCCCAGGAAGTCCCTCTGCCACCAAAGCATGTCCCAGCTGGAGCAGGAACAATGATGGGCCGAGACAGTGACCTCACCCCCAGTGCACCCCCAGCCCAGCACTCCCATCCCAGAGCTGAGCACCCCCTTAGCTGAAGCTGCATCCTGGTGTCCCAGTATGAACCAGTTCTGCCGTGGGGATGCTGCTGCTCCATGGTGTTTGCAGCCCCATCCCTAGGGCACATCACCCTCACCACTTACTGGTGACCATGACCAGTAAAGACCACAGAGGTGACCGTGAAGGTCACCAGCAAGATGCTGGAGGCGTATTTTGGGGTGTCAGGAGACCTGTATTGCCAGTTGCAAGGCACCCATCCCAGGCACCCAGAGCAGAACCTGGATCTCAGCTTGTTTTTTTAAGGAGAGCTGAAAGGAACACTGGCAATGGAGAGTCCTGACCCCACCAAACACCCCTTCCCGAGGAGCTGGATGGAGGCAACAGGTTCCCAGCACATGAGGACAAAGGTGGGAGTCACCTCTGCAGCTCTGCCCATCCCAGAGACCACAGCCCCTCGTCAGGAAAACCATATAAATCAATTCAGCATTAAAAAAATCCCAACATAAACCACCAGGAAGGTGCCTCTGCCAGCAGCCACAGCCTGGAGAGGGATGTCCGTGTCCCAGAGGCTTGGAGCAAGATGCCCACATCCCAACAGTGCCAACAGCCTGGGGGATGCCCGTATCCCAACAGCCATCCCCAAGCCCCCCACTCCATTTGGAGCACACATGATGTCTGTGTGGATGGCAGAAGGGTTTTCCAGGGTAAAGTGGGATCCCACATTCCTGTCCTGGTTGCTGTGGACACCCCATGTCCCCACTGCATTCCCAGGAGGGCAGGGCAGGGGTCCCATCCCGGGAGCCACTCGGAGATGCCCAAAGTGCCTCTCCAGCAGCTCTGGCAGTGCCCACATGAGCAAAGCAGAGAAACACGGAGCAGCAGCGAGGGACCAAGGCTGGAAGTGTTACCTCCAAGGGATCAGTGGGGTCATGGAGGGTGATTTGGCTGCAAAACTGGGTCAGGAAGGAGGGAAAATTGGGGCTGCCTGGACAGTGAACCCTGACCTCTTTCTTACAGAGGGTCTTTCACCCCAACTCCCCGGTGCTGCTTCCTAACACCATCCCACGCCTGCAGCTGATGGAATTTGAATTTTAATTTAATTATAAGCTTCTAACCTAAGAGGGCACCTTCTGACCCACCAGGCCACGTCCTGGGCAGCTCTGCTCCAGCTCTGGTTTTGTGCTGATGGAGGGATGTCAGCCCCCATCCCTGTGCCCACAGGTGCCCAAAGGAAACAGGGCAGGGGACACAGGGGACATGGGGCTGTCCCACACCCCACCCTGCTGCCAGGACAGGAAACCCCGGGGTTTCCTCTTGTGCAACAGGCCCGGAGGGAAGTGGGAGGAGAGGCCGGAGGGGCCATTGCACAAGGGGAGGTTTGAGGGGTGACGCTGCAATCCCGACACCCCAGTGGATGTGGGGCAGGACCTGGGACAGGGCTGGGCACGGGGCTCTGCCAGGCTGGAGAATGGCTCCATGGGTGCTGCAAGGGCTAGGAATGCTGCAAGTGCTGGGAACACTGCAAGGGCTGGGAATGCTACAAACACCGTTAGCTTTCCACCACTGAGCAGAGCAAGGAAATCCCACTGGCATGAGCATAGAAAGGCTCAGGCCATTTGGGAGAGGAGCAGTTTGGGACTATCTGTCCCAGAGCAGTAGGACCTGCCCAGATGCCTTTTCCTCCCTCTGCAACACCCAGATGGTTCCCAGGAACCTGTGGAAGGTCTCTTGCCCACAGCTTGATGGGCCACCATAGCCCTGTCCCATGGGAATTCAGCGCCGAATCCCACTGCCTACGAGCTCTGCCAGCCCTTGGGGTGATCTGGACTAACCCCATGGGAATCCCCAACCCCAGACTCAGCCCAGCCCCTCCCACAAGCAGAGGCCACAGCAGGACAGAGTCCCCAAGCGGGGTGACCCCCTGTCCCTGGCTCACGTCACACGTCCGGGCGTGCGGCCGCCGGCTCCAGACAGGGACAGAGGAGCCCAAAACTGCATGGAAGGAGCGGGACAGGGCGACAGAGACTCTCTGAGCCCCAAGACACACTTCCCTCTGTCACACACACCCTCACCCCCCATCAGGTCTCCCCAGATTATGCTCTCAGGCTCTGATTCCAACATGTCCCGTTCGGAGGCGAAGAGCCAAGCTTGGCTCAGGAGCAGCGCGACGCCTTCCCGCTTCTTTCATTTCCAAAAGGAAATGAGTGTTGATTAAAGAATCCAGAGCTACTGCAAATTATTTGGAGAAACTGAGTAAGTCGCAGTGCAAATCCTCTTAGCAATGCTCCCTCATTTCTCCTTAATTCCTTTCTATAAATGGAGAGCCGGGACGGAGCATACCTCTGGAAAACCGCTCGCAAGCCCTGCAGACGCAGGGGCTCCGGGAAGGGAGTGAACAGGGAGACCTGACTACAACAAGCCTGGAAGGAAAATCCACGAGCCTAATTAAAATGCAGATCCCAGCAGAGCAAAGCTTGGCTCCGGCCCTGGAGGTGTGCAGGACACAGGGTGCAGGGAGCTCTTCCGAGGGCACGTCTCTTTAAACATTACTCACCATCAGCACAGCCCAATGGCAAATCCCGGCCTTGTTGGGGCTCGGGGAAGGTTTTTTTCTGGCAAAATCCTGGAGCAAAGCCAGCTGGATAACACCAGGGGTGCTCAAAGCCCTGCTGGGGACTGGTGGGAGCTCCTGGGGACACTTGGGGTGGCCGTGGTTCCCCCCATGCCGGGTGCCCATGGCCTGACAGCAGCAGCAGGAGCAGGGAATGAGCCTGGCTTTGTGCCCGCCAGCAGCTGGAGGGAAAGGGAGGCAGGAAGGCAGGAAGGCAGTGCCAGCAGGGCTGGCTGTATGTAAAACCCAGGGATATATTTCTACATGTCGGGTAAGAGGATGCTCAGCACAACCCAATCTTCCCGCTCAGTCCTGAAGGCTTCCTGTGAGCATGGAGTGAGGAGACAGGAAAAATACCTTCCCAACACTTAATCCAGGCTATTTGGCTTCATCCACTGCTGGACCCATGAGTTTGGAAAGCAAGTGCTCCTCTCCTGGCTGAGCACACGCCAGAGCTGCTCCAGGGATGAAGCTCCTTGTCCAGGCTGTGTGAGCACCTGAAGGTGCTGCTGCTCTTCTCGTCTCCTCCTCCCTCCAGATGAGAAATAATTCCCACAGTGACACAGGTTTCAGATTTCCCATTGCTGAAGCCACAAAAACAACCATTTTCCCCAGAGCAGTGATGTTTTCCAGCAATAGAGACCCCAAAACCTTGCTGCATCCTCCGAGCTCACTCCCAGTGGCAGTGGCTCAAGATGTCCCTCTCCAGGAGGAGATGCTGATGCCACCAGCCCCAGATGCCAGCAGGAAGAGGACCAAGGTGTCCAGTGATAGCCCTGAATCCCGAGGGACACCAGCATGGGGGCCTTGGGTGGGTGTTTGGGGACACCCTGCACATGGAACACCCCAAACCAGCGTCACTGGGAAGGCAGCCACAGGCTCCGGGAGCCACATTGGAATCCGATGGCATCACCATGATGCTCTCCTTGGCAGAGACCTGCCCTGGCATCGCCTCCTCCAAGTCTGCTCTCCCAAGGCTGGCAGGATGATGACTTCAGATTGATGTCATCCTTGGTGCACCCACTGCCGGCCCCTCCGGCGCTCGGCGATGCCAACGGAGCAGTGTTATGGAGGAGCTCTTCCAGCACAGGTGGGGCTTCCAGGGAAAAAACACCTGGGCTAGATATTGGAGGGGTGGTGTAAGGGTCAGGAGGTCTCCAACCACAAGGAGACACATGAGGCTGGAAGTTGCTGTCCGACTTCCACCACGCCTTTGCCTTGAGAGCTCCCGTCCGCTGTCACGGTAGGATGCCCATTTGGAGTGTGCCTGGACAGCCCACCCCACCAGCTGCCAGCTCCTCCAGGGCAGCAGAGGTTGGGATCCACAGGGTGATGCTCCTATGAGCTGTGTGTGCAAGGACTTGACCCACTGCTGGCTCTTCCTGAGCCTCCAGAGAAAATCCTGACTTCCACACCACCAGGAGAGCTGGGGCAGGATGAGACAGCACGATCCCATTGCTCCTCCACCTTCGAGGCAAAGAAGGAAGACAACCACCCAAGTGATCCATGGTGTGTCCTGAAGGCTCCAATGAGACACCTGATGCCAGGAGGGAAAGCTGGGCTGATCCTGGGAAGGGTTTGGCTCCACCAACCCCGGAGACAAGAACTCACCACTGTGAACATATCACTTCCCACCATGGGGGACCAGCACCTGGAGTGCTGGGCCACTGGGTTTCTCCAGGGCCATGAACAACTTTGCAGATAAATGAACAATTATGCAGATTAGTTACTCAGACATGTGGTTTTTAAATCCAGTTTAAAGGACGTGGACTTTTCCAATACACAGATAAACTTTGGAGGAAAAAAAAAAGGATGGTGAGGAAAGTGATTTTGGGGAGAACAGCCAGCAAAAAGCAAGGCTACATAAGCCAGACCTCACAGTGACCACTGGGGAAGCTCATACCTTAAAATTCGGATCCCCAGCTCCCGCTGCCGGGCACTTCCAACCCCCCCAGCACAACCAGAGCCCATCACGGGGGGCTGGATCTGGGGCGAGGCAGAAATCCAGGAGGATCCCCAGGATCCTCACCCCTCCATGACTGCCCCCCACAAAACCCACGCACATCCCCTCATTACTCTCTCCACTTAATCACTGCTCGCTCTGACCCCACGTGTCCAGCCGGCTCGAGCCTTTCCCACGAGCTGCCCCAATATCCAGGCTTTTAATTTTAAATGGGGATTTTATGCAAGGATAATCTCTTCCAGCAGCGGTGATTTCTGTCTGGGGAGGGAGGGTGGCTGTGTCTGCCAGGGTCAGCGGTCCAGGAAGGTCTTCCACCACCTTCAAATATTCCTGAAACATTCCCAGTGGTCCTGACCGGAGTCTTCTGCCTCCCAACAGATGCAAATATTTGGGCATTTTTTGGGACAGGAGGAAATAAAGGAGCACATTTAAGGAGCCCATATCCAGATGTGCATTTCTGTGATCAGCTGCCATCCAGGACCCACCTTCCTTCCAGGAACACGAGGGTGCCTGTCACCCTAGCAGGATGCTCCCAAATTAAGCTGGGATGTGGAGCAGGGTGGTGCCAAGGTAGTGCTGGTGGAAATTCTTCCTTGCAGTGCTTCTGGGTGAGCAGCAACTCCTGGGAGCAGGATGGGGAATCCCTAACCTGTCATACCTCCAGGATATCTGGATCCTGCATCCCTCCCCCATTATCCCCCGGGATATCTGGATCCTGCAACGGTGCCAAGAACAGCCAGGACCCGCATGGGCTCCACGCTGCACCTGAGGGACCTGCTGGAGCACCGGGAAAAGCCAAATCCCTCTTCCCGGGTGAACAGCGCAGGGACGACCACGCTCCCTGCAGGAACGGACCCTAAAACCCCGCTTTTCACCCCAAACTTGTTTCTATCCCTTATACCTGGGTGAGCTGCTGCTGTGACAGCAGCACTGGGCGTGGGGACACGGATGCATGGAGACATGGATGCGTGGGGACACGGGTGCTGGTGGAGGCATGGATATAGGGAGACATGGATGCGTGGGGACGCGGGTGCTGGTGGAGGCATGGATGTAGGGAGACATGGATGTGTGGGGACGCGGGTGCTCGTGGCGGCATGGAAGCAGGGAGAGAGACATGGATGCACGGGGACACGGGTGCTCGCGGGGACACCGGGTGCTCGCGGGGACACCGGGTGCTCGCGGCACCGCCTGAACCCAGCCGAGCCGAGGGCCGGGGGGAGGCGAGTTACAGGGGTGGGCGGCTGGGAGCGAACCCTCCCCGGCCGCATCACCGCGGGGACGAGCCCCCCGCGGCCGCCACCCGAACCATCCGCGCTCCCCGCGACGCTCCACCGCGAACCGCCGGCACCGAGGCGGGCACGAACTTCCCCGGGTAGGAGCTTTCCCGGACGCGAACCCGGAATGCCCCTGGATGCCGGTCCGTGGGGGCGGAAGGCGGAGGGGGTGCGATGCTCCCCGGGAGGGGAGGGGGGTTGTCCCGGGGTGTCCCGGGGGCGCGCACTTACCACCTTGCCCAGCTCCATGGCGGGGGCTGCGGGGGTCGGTGCGGGCTCAGCGCGGCGCGGCGGCGGCGGCGCCCATGGCGGCGGCCCCGGGGGCGGCGGCGCTGGAAGGTTCTGCCGGGCAGAGGCGGCGGAGCGGGGCGGGAGGAGCGGGGGGGGGGGGTGGGGAGGGTGCGGGGGGTGCGGGGAGGGGGCGCACGGGCGGTGCGGGGCGGGGGGGGGGGCGCGGCCGCGGCTGCTCGGCCGGAATAACAAAGGAGCCGTCGGGGGGCGGCACTGGCGGGGGGCGTCCCGCAGATCCGCCCGCCCACCCCCAGCGCTCCCCCCGCCCCGCGCCGGGTGCGGGGCAACGGCGGAAGGGGGGGTGGAGGGAGGATGGACGGAGGGTGGGGAGGGAGGGGGGCTCCGCGCCCCCCGGGGCAGCCGGTGCGAGCCTTGCCCGAGCCCTGCCCTCCTGCTCCATGTCCTGCCCTCCTGCTCCACGTCCTGCCCTCCTGCTCCACGTCCTGCCCTCCTGCTCCATGTCCTGCCCTCCTGCTCCACGTCCTCCCCGCTGCCTGAGCCCTGCTTCATCCCCCGCCCGACCCCCGGCCCCACTGCCAGATCTGCTGCCCCATCGCTGCCCCCCTGCTCCATCCCGTGCCTCATTCCCTGCCCCACCTGCACCATCCTGCTCCACCACCTGCCCCACTACCAGACCCCTTGCTTTACCCTGCCTGGCCTCCTGCTCCACTGACAGATCTGTTATCCTATCCCCGTTCCCCTGCTCCATCATCCCTTGTCCCACCTGCACCCTCCTGCTCCATCAACCTGCCCCACTGCCTGATCCCCTGCCCCACTGCCAGATCCCTGTCTTACCCCCGTCTGACCCTCTACCCCTGTGTAGATCCCTGCTCTACTCCCTGTCCCCTGCCCTACTCTCTGCCCCCTGCCCTACCCCTGTGTCTGCCCCATGTTCCTGCCCCATCCCCCGTGCCACCTGCACCTCCTGCCCCACAGCCTGGACTCCCTGTCCCACTGCCAGGGATCCCTGTTTTACCCCTGTGTGACCTCCTACCCTTGTGTGACCTCCTACTCCTGTTTTTCCCCCCCAGCTCCATCCCCTGCCCCATCTCTGTGCCTGGGGGTGAAGCTACACTGGCAGGTCTGGCCGGGACCTGCTCAGGGTTCCCTCGCCCCGGAGCCCACTCGGCTGCCGGAATCTCGGTTCCAACAACAAAAGCAATTAAACCAGCGTGCTAACGAGCCCTGTGCCCCGAGCCAACCATTCACAGGCTCGCTGACCACCACGGCCACCTCACCACGGCACAGGCAAGCACCCAGGCAGGAGGATTTTAGTTTTTCCCAGCTGCTCCCTGTCCTCAAGGAACATTTTCCAACGGGAGGCACAAAAGAAACGCAAACAATTCTTCTATCACTCCGTGAATCCCCCAAAAGCAACCCCAAAGCACCACCCGGCCCCTCGGCTGCGGCGGCGGAGACGCTTCAGAGCCCGGAGAACAAAGTGCTGCTGCGGGGCCGGCCCGGCCAACACGTTAATCCCTCGGGATTACTGCAGTCTAGTCACGGCTCAGCCACTTACTCCGGGAGGGTGACTTGGCCTCTCTTAATGAGATAACAGGATCCCACATCCCCCAGGGAACAGAGAGCTGCCACCCCTGTGCCCTGCCAGCACCCAGCCCTGCACCCAGCCAGCTCCTCCCAGCCTTGGGGCAGCTTTTAGGGCCAGACCAGGTCGTGTTTTCCTCAGGTGGCTGTTAAAGCCCCTGCTGAGATTCCTGGGATGGAGGGGTGGATGGAGCACCGCACTGCTCGCCTCAGGGCTCGTGGCTCATGGTTTTTTTGCTGGACCAGATGTGTTTTCCTGGACCAGATGGCTTCAAGCAGCAGCCAAATTCCTCTGGGAGCAGAGTCTGGAGGCTGGGAATGAGCCTGGGGCAGTGCTCTTGGGGCAGATGCATTTCTTGATGGCAGGTACCCGCCCTCCGTGGGGGGGACCTGCCTCTGCTGGGGGACCTGCCCCCGTCACAGGGACCTGCCCCATCAAGGGGATGGGGTCTGTGCCCTCCCCCCACTGAAGCCCCTTGGCGAGCGATTCCCAGCCGTGTTCTCCACATGGAAAGTGAGAGCTTGGATCCTCGCTGTGCAGCCCAGCCCCCAGCCCAGTGTTCCCCCTGGTTTAAAGGGATCCTGGAATTAATTAATTCCCCCTTAGCTGGGTTTAGCATCACTCTGAACCCGATGCTGTGACTGCTGCTGCCCTGGGATGTCCTGCAGGTGCAGTCCAGGATTCCCAAGGCACTGTCTCCAGAGGCACCAAGAAGCCAGGCCACTGCTTCCAGAGGCCACAGCCCTGCAATTAGCACTTGGCAATCAGGTATTAATAGCTCATTTGCATGAAGAAACCTTCAGGCAGGTATGCAAATAACACAGCCAAAAACAAAGAGCATCCTCTGGACCAAAACCAGTCCCTCCCACACACACAGGATGGATGGGACTTTCCCTATGATGCCACCTGCATGAAAAATAGCCTGTAAAATAATATCCAGGATCCATCCTTTATCTCTAGTTGCTGTAATGCCATTGGAACACGCCATGCCAGGCTGCCCACCTCCCACCCACAGGCTCTGAGCTCCCAGCATCCCTCCTTAATCCCCCAAATTAAGTCAGCTCGTCATCATTAACCTTATTTTCCCAAATCAAGCTTTCAGAGCAGCTCTCCCTTGAACAAAACACTCAGCTCAGGGGGGGAAGGTGATTATTGCTGCCATGGAGGGGCTCCTGCAGACCCTGCAGAGCTGGGACATCCCAGTGTCTGAGGCCAGTTCCTCATGGATGAGCTGCCCCAACCAGCAAAGCCCAGAGTTTGGAGACCACCAGGAAGCACTTGGAATAAAAGCAGGGAGCTCCAAATCCAGCTGGCTTCACAGCATGGGGGGCTTCAGTCAGGGGGCAAAAATAGAGCCAAGGCAGCTCTAGGAGAAAACAATTTTGGGAAGGTCCCTGGAGCAAAGGGAAACCACAATTCCCCACTGGCCAGCAAAGCTGGAAGCACCGAGCAGGGAAAAAGCTCAGGAGGGGCTGGTGCGGCCTGTGAGGACACATCCCATCCCTACAGGGATGCACTGTGGAAGGAATTTCCTTCTTGCTGTGGTTCACTGCACTGCTGGGAGGACACAGGGGTGAAGAGCCACTCCAGGCTCCACGGTGCTCCCAGGTTATTCCCAGGGGCTCCCGTGAAGAGCCGGGAATATACAGAGCATCCCACTCGGGTGTGCAAACCCACACACTTCATCCCAGGCTCCAGCAACCCCCTCCAGGGCTGCATCCCATCCATCCTCCTGCTCCGTGACTCTCCTGCCAGATGCTGAGACAGTGCATGTGGTTGGGACCACGATGGATGAAGGAGGAAGAGACATCCATCATCTTCCCCACCCGCTGGAGGCTCTGCAAGCAGCTTTTAAACTCTGTTTCGGCAACTGCCTCCCATTAAAATGACAGAAATTAGGGTAAAATGTCTCAGCAAATGTGTCCTTTTGCCATCACAACCCGGTGAGACTCCTTGGAAACGCTCTCCCAGGCTTTGGCTTTTATTGCTTTTACATCCCCGACTTCTGCTGGAGCTCAGGGCAGGAGGGAGTGGAAAACCTGGGCCATGCTGCTCCAGGGAGCATTTACATGCCTCTCAAAGGTCTCCTTCCCTCTTTTCCTCCTCCTTCTGTTCATTTTACCAGGTCTAAAAATACTCAGAAGCCTTTAAAACCCTCTTCCCCTGCAGCCGCCTCCCTCCTGGATGACTAATAATATCTGTTGCTCTCTCTTGATCTCTCTGTATTTCCCAAGTATTCCCCAAGGGAAGGAACCAAACTGGAGCTGTGCTCCCAACCCACCCCTGAGATCCACAGACTCCTAAATTTGTTTTCCTCAAGGAATGGCATTTTTTCCCAGCTTCTTGGGTGTAGGAGCAGTTTAAACCCACCTCCTCAGCTCACAATAAATTACTCCTGCTCCACGGCTTAACTCTGCTCAGTGCTGCTGGAGCATCATTTTGATATGGGAGCTCCAGGATCTTGGGATTTTCGGAATAGCAGGTTCACTGGGAAAACCATCAGGCACTTAGAAAACTATTTATTGTCTGTTTTGCAGGTTTCAGCTCTTTCCAGCAGCTCTCCAGCCTTGGAGCACTCCCTTGGGGATGTGCTGTGGAGGCTGGATTAGGCTGGGTTTGATGTCTGGTCCTTGGAGTTGGATGAGCAGCACTGGCTGTGCAAGGAGCTTGGATTTTAGGAGAACAGGGTGAATGCTGGGCATTGGGGGGGGGGTATTTGGGACAGTGGGATTTGGAGGGAATCCCCACCTTGCTGTCACTGTTGGTGGCAATGGCTTTTTTTTCCACTAAACTGGGATGTTGGAACACTGCAACAGGGATCAGCTTTCCTGACTGATCCCCTGCACTGCTCCATGTCTTTCTGAAACAGAGCCAAGGCCTGTGCCAGGCACATTTCCCACTGCCAGCAGCACACCACAGATTAGTCAGGATCCAGGGATGGAGCAGCACTTGGCAGAAGCTGGAGGTGTGATGAGTTTCTCAGGACTCAGGCTCTGCAGTACGGCCAAACCCCTTGGGGCTGATTCCACCTCATCACGATTTTCCCCAGGGATCCAGCAACAACCAACCTTTGGAAATCCCTCACACTAACACTGGTGACGTAAAAAAAAGTCCCCCAAACCATCAGGGTCCTGCTGAACCAGCTGCTTTCTGCCCCAACCCTGCCCTGCACAGACGCAGATTTAAAAGGCATTTGGGTGCTGTGACACTTCTGGAAATCCCCCCTGCCCGGTTAATGCCCAAATACCTTTGCAAATCTTGATTTAGGAAAAATATCCGCTCGGGAGCGGTGCTTAAAAAGCTCAAGGCCACTTTCAAATCCTTGTAATGCTGCAGTTTCCTGGGCATGTGAAAGCGAGAGGAAAAAGCAGATCAGGCTGAAGCAGGCACGGGGCCAGGGCTGGCGGCCGTGCCCAGGGCTGTGCTGGCACAGAGAGGGCGGGAGCAGGCAGGAGGAGGCAAGAGTGGGCAGGAGGAGGCAGAAAGAGGCAGGAGCAGCCACGAGCAGGCAGAAGGAGGCAGGAGTGGGCAGAAGGAGAGGCAGGCAGGAGAAGGCAGAAAGAAGCAGGAGCAGCCAGGAGTAGGCAGGAGGAGGCAGAAGGAGGCGGGAGCGGGCAGGAGCAGGCAGAGGAAGGCAGGAGTGGGCAGGAGTAGCAGGAGTAGCCAGGAGCAGGCAGGAGGAGGCAGAAGGAGACAGAGGCAGGCAGGAGAAGGCAGGAGTGGGGAGGAGTAGGCAGGAGCAAGCAGGAGGAGGCAGAAGGAGGCAGGAGCAAGCAGGAGGAGGCAGAAGGAGGCAGGAGGCAGAGGCAGGCAGGAGAAGGCAGGGGTGGGCACGAGCAGGGAGGAGCAGGCAGGAGGAGGCAGGATTAGCCAAGGGGTTATTTCAGTGCTGAGCTCCCCCAGCTCCTCACCATGACTGGCCCAGCACGGGGAACTGGGAGAGGAGCAGCCCCTCCACATGGCCCCGAGCAGGGGATCCATGAAGGGCTCCCAGGGCTCAGCACATGATCCCTGTGGGACACAGGGGTGTGGGTGAAACCGGCACTGCTGCCAGCCCAGGCTGCGGGCAGGGAGCCCAGCTCCATTATCCCCCTGCCTTTACAGGAAGCAGCAGCTTGGTTGTGTTGTCAATATACAGATTTTCTTTAAAACAATCAAAAAGCAAACGCCGGGTCCGCGGTGCCGCGATCGACCCTTTGGTATTTTTAGCTGCCGGTTCAATCCATCCCTGTCAGTGTTACAGCAGCCACAGAGCCCCGTGGAACACGGCTCAGCGGGGCTGCTCCGAGGTGAGCACAGCTCAGGGAGCAGCAAGGCAATGCCAAAGGGATTAAAAATGCAAGAGGGAAAGAGAGAGGCGGGATAAGCAGCATCCTCCCCCCTCGCTGCTTCAGCCTCCTGCCAGGTAAATCCTCCCATCCAAACCTGGAGCAGTAAAGCTCCTCTTCTCCACCTAGGAAGTCATAGAAAGGGTGAGGCTGAGCTGAGTGGTGCAGTGGATGGGCTGGAGGGAAGGGAGGGCATCCAGAGGGAGCTGGACAGGCTGGAGCAGTGGGTACATGGGAACCTCATGAGGTCCAACCAGGCCAAGGGCAAGGCCATGGACCTGGGTCAGGACAATCCCTGATACCAGCCCAGGCTGGGCAGGTCTGTGAGGACACCAGAGGTCTGTGAGGATAAACACTCCCAGCATCTCTCTCCATCCGTGGGGCCATTTACCCCCATCAAAGGCTCCCAAATTTGTCCTTCCTTTTCCACTTGCAGCCCCTCCATACCCTGGATCCACTGTTTCTGTAGTGATTCAGGGGATTCCACCACCAGTGATTCAGTAGATGGTTGATGGATGGATAGATGAGGGTGGAGATGGATGGATGGATGGATGGAGGGGTGGATGGATGGATGGATGGAGGGGTGGATGGATGGAGGGGTGGATAGAGGGATGGAGAGCACCCTTTGGAGAAGGACTGGGGGATTCTGGTGGGTGACAAATGGGATGTGGCCCAGCCATGTGCACTGGCAGCCCAGAAAGCCTGAGACCTGAGGTCTCCTGAGACCCCCCTGGAGCTGCCTCCAGCTCTGGGATCCTGGTACAGGACAATGGGGTTAAAATGAGGGTGGGATCAGGTTGGACATGGGGAAGAAATGTCAGACCAGGAGGGTGGTGAGGGGCTGGCACAGGTGAATCATGGCAGTGGGATGTAACCCTGCCCACCTAACCTCAGCCAATATCCACATGGCCACTTGCTCACCACTGCAGGTGTCCCGTGTCCCCTGCAGCCCCATCCATACTTCCAGGTTATCTGGGAATCCTCCTGTGATCCCCAGGCTGGCTCTTCCTCTGCACACACACAATGCAGGGCTGCAGTGTTGCTTCCTCCCCATCAGCCTAGCTGACACCACCGAGACAAGGAAACCACCCAGGAGGAGGAAACAGGGTCAGCAAAGGTCACAGCCACACTGTGAACCCTCAGCTGGGCTCATCCTGCTGCTCCCTGGGCTGACAGGGGCCAGAGCTCTGCTGACACCCAGCTCCTTTGCAAGCCCCAGAGGTCACAGGGATCAATGCCCTCAGCATCTTTCTCCATCTGTGGGGCCATTGACCCCCATGAACAGCCCCCCAAATTCGTCCCCCCTTCTCTACTTGCAGCCCCTCCATATCTGGATCAGTGTCACCAGTGATTCAGAAGATGGTTGATAAGTCAGGGAATCCTAGAAATCCTAGAATGGTTTGGGTTTGAAGGGCCATCCAGTTCCACCCCAAGGGACACCTTCCACTAGCCCAGGTTGCTCCAAACCTCGTCCAGTCTGGCTTTGAACACTTCCAGGGATGGGGCAGCCACAGCTTCTCTGGGCAACCTGTGCCAGGGCCTCCCCACCCTCACAGGGAAGAATTTCTCCCTAATATCCAATCCAAACCTTCTCTCTTTCAGTTTGAAGCCATAAAACACGTCTCCACCCCTTTCCTTTTGAAGGTCTCAGATTCTGCCCTGGAGACTTTCATAAATGGGGATCTGAGGCTTCACGTGGAGCACAGTGCCAAAATACCTTCACCATTTGCTCCCAGGTGCCTTCCTCCCTCTCCCAAAGCACAGGGAGCCCTGTTCCTTCTGGAACCTCCAAACCTCTTAGGTGATCCTTGAATTGCCCCATTTGAGGAATCACTTTATTTATCTGCTTTTGTTTGCTCCTTGAATGGAGACCAGAGATCTTGGCAATGCCACGTGTAACGCTCAGCTCAGTGCCCAGCCAAGGCATCTGTAACCACCTCCCAGGACCTTCCCACGCCTTCTCCTGAGCTTTATTTCCACACAAAGCCAGACAGGGGGGCAGGGAGCTGTGTGGATGCTCCAGTTCAGGCACACACACCTCAGCACCCAGCCCAAAAGTGAACAGCTCTGGCACAGCCGTGCAATGAAGGGGCAACAAACTCTCCTGAGGTGAAACCACCGGACACAATAGGTTGGGAACTGCCACAGCACATGTTTTCCCTGTGGCCAGACCCCATTCCATGGGGCAGACCCTGCCTGGAGCCTGAACAGCAGTGCTGGGGCCGCCGAGGGAAGTGGATGCTGTGCCTGCCTCCTGACGGGCAGTGGCCAAGGTATTTATAGGAAATAGGCAACATATTTGCAGCCTGGGGACAATTTCCAGCCCAGGGACAGTTTCCAGCCTGGAGTATGTTCAGATTTAAGCTCCACATGGTCGCAGGGAGAGGTTGGAGAGAAGTGGGCGATGCCAGCTCGAAGCATTGCTGCCTCCTCCCAGCGCTCCCAGAGGTTTGTCTGCTTGCTTTGGGGTCAGAGGTCACTTCCCAGCTCTCCAATCCCCGACCCTGGCTGCCAAGCCCCCTGTTCACCTCCCTGTCTCCCAAAGAGCCACTTTCCAGAAGGGCTGTGGAGCCCTGGGTTCCGGAGAGCTGAAGGTTTGCCGAGGGGCAGAGGGTTGGCCTTGCTCCCAGCAGACTTGGTGGGATCAAGGAGCCCAGTTCAGTCCAGGGGGAAAGTGTTGGACTAAATGGATGTCCAAATGTCACAGATTCCCTGCTCAGCATCCCTTCCCATGCATCAGTGCCAGGATGATACCCTGTGGGTAAACCCCAAGGGCTGGAGCCCCTCTGCTCTGGAGTCAGGCTGGGAGAGCTGGGGGGGTTCACCTGGAGAAGAGAAGGCTCCAGGGACACCTGAGAGCCCCTTCCAGTGCCTAAAGGGGCTCCAGGAGAGCTGGAGAGGGACTTGGGATAAAGGTCTGGAGGGACAGAACAAGGGGGAATGGCTTCCCACTGCCCAAGGGCAGGGTTGGATGGGATATTAGGAAGGAATTCTTGGCTGTGAGGGTGGGGAGGGCCTGGCACAGGTTGCCCAGAGAAGCTGTGGCTGCCCCTGGATCCCTGGAAGTGTCCAAGGCCAGGTTGGACGGGGCTTGGAGCAACCTGGGCTACTGGGAGGTGTCCCTGCCCATGGCAGGGGGTGGAACTGGATGAGCTTTAAGGTCCCTTCCAACCTAAACCATTCTGGGATTCTATGATACGGTGGTTCAAGCTCTCGTTGTGCTCTTTTAACAGTCCCAGTGGGCCACATTCCCGTGTCTGACACCTCCCCTGTGCCTGTGGCCGCTCCCGCTGCAGGTGATGCTCCCACAAAGAGCTCCCTGACTCTGCTGGGCTCAGAGCCCCTGGCACTGGCCCGCGGGGTGTGGGGAGCGCCCGGGGAGCCGGCAGGGCTGGAGCGGGATCTCCACCGGGACCGGGGTGGAGCCCGAGGTGGAAAAAACCCGGGAGCATAAAGGAAACTGTGTTTCATGTGTTGTCGCTGCCTGGCTGAGCTGAGCGACCAGGGGCTGAATGGCCGGCACGATTCCGTGCAACAGGCTGAGAGATCCCTTCCCGAGACCTAAATATTTGTTTTTCCTCTTTTTCCTTGTGTGGAAATAAACGCTCCCGGCTGGAGCGCTGCCAACACGCCCTTGGGCTCACCCAGCCCGAGGAGAAGGGCTGCACTGTCCTGCTCCTGCCGGGGGGAACCCAGAGCCTGAACCCGGTGGAAAACATGCCTGTGCCTCCTGGAAGGATGGGGAAAATGGAGGAGAGGCACTTGGAATAGGTAGAGGCTGCAAGAGGTAGGTCTGCCAGGAGCCCCTCTGGCGGCAGGAGATGCCCAAGCGTTGGGAGCCGCTGTTTCCCCGTGGAATGGGGGGCATCCCCCATGTGTGATGCCACAGGAATATGGGCTGGGCTTGGGGTGTCAGGGGGCTGAACCTGCCACAATTCCACAGGGCAGAGGGAAGGGCAGCCCTGGGATTTCCACGGTGTTTCAGGAAATCAGAGGGTTTAATCTGAGAGGGAAATCTCTGCTCTCCACAACAAATCCCAGCCTGTGGAGCACACACAATGCTATTGCTGCCAACCACCCAATGCTGGGTGTGTGTCACTGTCAGAGAGGCACATGGGACACCAAAACAGGAGGAATCAGCTCCAAGAGACACTAAACACACCCAATTTCCTTCTTCTCCAGCAATTTAGCAGCTGTCAGACACTGCCAGACCAGCCCAGCACAGGGAATCCTGCTCCTTGTGGTCCTCACCACCCCTGGGGCATCCTCCTGCCAGGGATAAGCTGTGCTGGGAGGTGACAGGGTTGGGTGGAGTGACACAGGGACAAGGCTCCTGTGAGAGCTGGCAGGTGACAACCATCCTCTGGGGCACAAAAGCCACAGGAATCAGAGTATCCTGGGCGAAGCTCATGGATGGCTGAGCCAGGCGCCAGCCCGAGGACTGTGGGAGCTGCACCCAGAGCTTCTGTGGAGAAAAATCTCCACGTTCCAATGGCATCCAGGGAATCAGGACTATTTTTTTAATGATTTTTGGATAAATAGCAAAAAATGGGCTAGAAATCTGCTGTTTGATATTACCAGAAACAAACCAGAGAGCACCGAGCACGGTCCCTGTGCCAAAACCCAGTGAGGCACAGAGAAACAAATCCACGTGAGGAGAATCCCTGGGAATTTGCACGATGCTGTTTCCTGCAGGAAGAGCATTTTGCACCCAAGCACCGGGAATACAGGCAGGGAGAAGCAAACAGCCAGGTACAGGAGCACCCAGGCTGTGGGAGCACCCAGGGATGCTTTGTGGTGCTGCAGAAGGAGCTGAGCATCTCCTTATCCTCCAGGGCTGGGAAAGATGGAAATACCCAGGGGAAGAAGCAGCAGGAGCTCTCACCATGGCTACACACACTGCTCATGGGATGTTGCTCCCCAAGCAGCAATCACAGCTCTTCTTGCTGCAAAGGGAAAGAAACAATCTCTTGGAGGTGCTGGGATTGGGTATCCACAATTTGCTTGTTATCAGAAGAAAGGAGCTCGCAGAGTTCACCCCACCCAACAGAGATTACACAGTTCTTGGCATTCCCACAATGTGAAAAATCTCTCTCCCCTGCTGATGGGAAGAGAAGCTGGACTGCAGCTGCTCCCAGAGTTGGTGAATGCAGCAGAGAGGGAGAAAAAAGGGTTAAAATAATAACAGATGGAACAGGGACACCCTGGCTAATTGTCATTTCCATGCAATAGCTGATTAGAAGAATTGGTTCAGATTTGATCCCAGATTTCTTTTTCCCAGGTATGGCCCATTCCCAGCTCACACAGGCACAGGGTGCTGGTGCACACATGTGGATCCGTGAAGACCAACTGACAAGTGGCAGCAGGGACCCCAAATGGTCCTGTGCCACAAAAACTCTCAGAGGGGAGACTGCAGCCAGGGTATGCCCCCAAATGGTATCCAAGTATTAAGGGATTAATGGAGAAGTCTTGAGGTGACACAGTTAATTATACCCCACTCCCATGGGAGAGGAGCCGACCCTGGGATGCTGTGGATGCTGTGCCAGGGCAGCTCTGCCCACGTGTCCCTGCCCCCTCTTGGCACCTCAGCCAAAATCCCAGATAATTTTAAGGGGCTGGAAACCACAGGTCTTGTCCAACAATTCCTCCTCTTCTCTTTGCTCCAGTTTATTTGCGTGGTTGTCAAAGCTTCGCTTCCCTCCCCATGGGCAGAAATTGAGGAATATTTAGTCTGAGCTCTTTGCCCACCACCCAGAAGCTTTGGCAGGTACCTGGTTGCTCCTCCACCCCTCAGACATTAATAATTCCTGCACCTTTGGCTGGCACTCCGGGTGCTCTCCCACCAAACCAGCCGTGCCAAGGGGTGAAATCTGGGGGCTATGGAACACCCAGGCAGGGCTGACAGATCCCATTCCCTGGGAAAACCATCCTGAGGAGGCTCAGCAGCTGGTGTGAGGGCACTGGGAATAAGGCAAAGGAGAAAGAAGACCCAATGTGGACGGAAAAAATGCAGGAGATGGTTCCCAGCTCAGCGCCTGCGGCAGTGGGACTCTTCAAATTTGGACATCTCAGCTAAAAAAATAATCAATGTGGAATGCAGGGAAAGAACAGCCCTATTTCGAGCTGCGACTCCTCCCTGTGTGCTTGGCCTCCCAGACGACTCAGAAACTCAAGGCACTTCTTCCTGAGCTATAAAAAGAGCTGGAGTGGGACTGCAAGAGCTGGGAAGACAAACAAGGGAGTAGCGTGTCCTCCTGCTGAGGGCAGGAGAGGGGTGAAACCAGGAGAAGGTCTTGCTCAACCCACCTTTGGAGGTGCCCCCAGGGAGGGAGGGTGGGCTGGCAGGAATTCCAGGCTGGATCCCACCCACTGAAATGTTGACTGTGCAGTGTCCCAGGGCATCCCACCAACTCCCAACACCTCCTGTGTGAGGAGGTGAAGGTCCAGGATCCACCCCACCCATCACCCCAACACAAGACTGCGCTTGGGGGGCTCACCACAGGTACCACGGAGAGCAGGGACAGGGCATGGAGGGTCCCCCAGGATCACGGGGAGGAAGGAGCCTCACCAAAAAGCACCTCCCCATTCCCAGGCTGGTGAAAGGATTAACAGCCTCACCCAACACCTCCTCCACACATCCCAGCAGGACACGATGGACTGGGCGAGTTCCAGGGGACCATAAAATTCAGCAGGCTCAGGAATACCCACCTTTGCCCCCTCCAGACAAGTATTTACCTCAGTGGAAGCAGCCAAACCTTGCTGACTGTCGGGAACATTTTGTTCCCGTTTGTGAAGTGCACAAAACATTCCTGGCTGGAAAAACACCACCAGGTCACAGACTGGGAATGGCTCCACCAGGAGAGATGAGTTATTCAATGGCTTCATTGACTCAGTGCAGAAGGTGCATCTCTTCTGGGGCAGCCATTCCCACCTCCACTGACTTCTTCAACACCGAGGAAGTCAAAGTCTTGCCCTGCCTCCACTTCAATGTTGCCTTGAGGCCTTGGAAAATCTCCACACACACAACTGGTGCTGTGGGACTTTCCTCCTGAGCAGTTCCAAGGGTTGAGCTGGACTGGGTGGTCCACAAGGAGCAACCTGAAGATGGCAGGCTTGGTGACACAGCTCAGGACAAAAGGAAAAACGGACAGGACAAGGCGACATCTCCTCAAGCTGCTCCAGGGAAGGTTCAGGTTGGACATCAGGAGGAATTTCTTCATAGAAAGGGTGTTCAGGCACTGGAAGGGGCTGCCCAGGGAGGTGGTGGAGTGCCCATCCCTGGAAGTGTCCAAGGAAGGACTGGATGTGGCACTCAGTGCTCTGGGTGGTGATCGGTCACAGGCTGGACCCGATGATCTTGGAGGTCTTTCCCAATCCAAACGATCCTGTGATTCTGCAGTGCCCATGGATCAGCAAGCACAAGGTGACCTGCTGCCAAGCCCATGGAGAGGCTGGAGTGCTGATCCCTGCTTTATTCAGTGGGATGCAGAGGTTGCATTTAGCCCACACCTGGATGAACAGTGGCTTCCCCAGGATCAGGTTGGGGATCTGAGGGTCACATCTGGCTTGTGCAGAAGATGCCAATTGCTGTGTGCAACAATTCCCAGAGCCCTCCGTGCCCAGATGCCTGATGCTGGAGGAAGGAGTCTCTGCCCATGCCAAGGGGCTGGGACTAGATGATCTTTAAAGGTCCTCCAGGCTAAACCCACTGTTTAAAACACCCTCTCAGCACACGGAGCTTCCTCTTGTCACCGGAGAATTTCAATCTCTTCTTTGGTGGGACATTTCTCCAGCTTGCCAAGCCTCACATCAATGGGGAGCAGGTCTGAGGGTTGGCTGTGGTCCTGGTTGGTGGTGTGGCATGAGGATGGGCTCAGCTTTGTGGGGCTGCTGCAGCCTCTGGCCCTGCCATGGCTTCCAACAACATCTTCAGGCCAGCACAGAGGGTGCTCTTGCACAATCCCAGTCCCCACCACGGGCTGGTCTGGGTGTGTCCATCAGCTGTGTCCTGGAGCCTGTGTCCTCCACGAACCTCAGCACTCATTCACTGATCCCCTCCTGCCCCTTGGCCATGCTGGTTTGGTGCTCCCACCAGCAGGTGCCTTTGCATCCTCTGTTTCCACCAACGCACCATTCTGGTGGCTGGAAAAGTTGTGGACTGTGGAATCAGGCAGCTCCAGAGCTCCTCCAGCTTTATTCATCTCCTAGGGAGGTTGCCAGGCTGGTTTGATGACTCGGTCATGAAACTCAGGCAGTGAGGGGGACCAGGTTGCCCAAATGTGCCATAGTTGAGTCTTGAGCTGGAGAAGACCCTTTGTACTTGGCTGTGGAGCAAACTAACAAAACCCTGCTGAGCTGTGGATGTTTTATTCCAGGACTTCCATAATTTAGATGCTATTTTTACCTAGTCTGACTGGTGGCCAGCTCCGTGTGATGACAATAAATCCCAATTTAACGCCATCAGCCTGTGCCCTTCCCGGGCGGGTGTTTGGTCCTGCCACCCCAAGTGCTGACCCCAAGGCTGGTGGCAGCTGGGTTTCTGTTCCCAGGGGGTTTCCAGCGGTCCAGCATTCCCTGCCTGGATTTCTCTGACCTTCACCTCTTTGCCAAGTGACCCGAGTCCTGCTGGGGCAGTGCAGCTCCTCGGCCCTCACTGCTGTGCCAGTGGAGGGCACGTCAAATGCTCTCCATGCAGGCAAGAGGGAGAAACAGCTTCTCTCACCAGGGCCAGGCTGGAGATTTGCTGCTTATTGTTATAATTTGTCTGTTTTATTGGAATAAAAGACGGATGAGAGCAGCTCAACGCTCTGGAGAGAGCACATGGCATTGTGGTTTATTTTAATTAGCACATGCTGGCTGGAAAATCGTGTTTTCCAGTCATCGTGTTCACATGGAAGTGAACAGGAATACAGGGTTTTGTAATGATGTTGCAAGGTGCTCGTGCCAGAACACCAGGGACACCCAGGAATTGTCCCTCCTCCTCCTGAGAGCCCAGAAAATGGGATGTCATGAGTGTGGAGACCTCAGGAGTCGTGGTCCACTGGGACTCTTAAAAGAGCACAGGGAAAGTTTGAACTCACACAGTACAGAATCCCAGAAAAAATCATAGAATCCTAGAAATCCCAGAATGGTTTGGGTTTGAAGGGTCCCTAAAGCTCACCCAATTCCAACCACCCTGCCATGGGCAGGGACACCTTCCACTAGTCCAAGTTGCTCCAAGCCCTGGGCTTGGACACTTCCAGGGGTCCAGGGGCAGCCACAGCTTCTCGGGGCAACCTGTGCCAGGGCCTCACCACCCTCACAGCCAAGAATTCCTTCCCAATATCCCTTCCCAATATCCTCTGGCAGTGGGAAGCCATTCCCCCTTGTCCTGTCCCTCCATCCTTGTCCCCAGTCCCTCCAGCTCTCCTGGAGCCCCTTTAGGCCCTGGAAGGGGCTCTCAGGTCTCCCAGGAGCCTTCTCTTCTCCAAGTGAACCCCTCCATCTCTCCCAGTCTGGCTACAGAGCAAAGGGGCTCCAGCCCTTGGAGCACCTTTGTGGCCTCCTCTGGACTTGCTCTGAACTTCCACCTCTGGAAGTGTCCAAGGCCAGGTTGGACGGGGCTTGGAGCAACCTGGGCTAGTGGAAGATGTCCCTGCCCATGGCAGGGGGTGGAATGAGATGAGCTTTAATGGCCCCTTCCAACTGAACCCACTCTGTGAGTCCACAATAAAGTATTAAATGTCTGTATATGCCTTTGAGAAAACAAGTGAGAAATAATTCCCCTCTAGCCTGTGGAGCTGGGATCACTTTCCCTGCCCTGCAATTAGCCCGGAACACACACAATGTATAATTAGTCACTCTGTGGGCTGGGACTTGCACAGCCGGGCTCAAACACCGGCTGTGCTCCTGCTCCCGCTGCCACCCGGGGAACAGCCTGTCCCCAGGAAGTTTCCTCACTTGGTGACTGTGCAAAATCAATCAGCCAAGCTGGTGGCAGGGCTGAGGGCCAGGATCCAGCCCTTCCTCCAGCCCTGGGCTGCTGTGGGACCACGTTCAGAGGGGCCGGAGCCAGCGGTGGGCAATGGGGTGAGGGTGGGCACTGAATTTGTGTCCTGGGGCTTGTGCTGCAGTGCCATGTGCCAGACGGTGCCAGACAGGATGAGGGTGGGCATGGAATTTGGGTGCCATGGGCCGAGTGGTGCTGGAGCAGGCGATGCTCAGCCCGGCCCGTGTCGCACCCACGGGATGAGGCACCAGCAGCTGCAACGGGCACCTTCTCCTCACCCTTGGTTTCTCAACCTTCAGGCAAAATTGTCCCTCCGACACCTCCAGCCCCTGTCCAAAGGTATTTTCCCCCCGGAGAGCAAAGCTGGGATGTGCCACCCTCTCCTCGTGGCAGGTGCCCACATCCTAATGTCCCTTCCCCACTGTTTTCCCTGGGCTCAGGGGTCACGGCCGGTGCTGGTGGAGGGGATCACACTCACTGCAGAGTCCTCTCATTGGGAATTTGTTAAAAACCCCTGCCTTCCTGGCTGCTTCTCCGCAAATTTTCAGGAGGATGGAGTTAAACAGGATGAATTTCAGGGAGAGCCCCCCCTGCACCCTCAGCACAGGACACTCGGTGGGCAGGACGTGCCGAGCAAGGGGCAAAGGGGTTTTGGGGCAGCAACACCCCCATCATCCCTGTCTTCCCACTCAGCCTCTGGTGTGACTCAAGACAAGGTCCCCCCTTGTCACTTGGTGGTCCAAAACCATCACATTCCCAGCTGGACCAGCCCCAAACTTATTCAGCATCAAACCTATTCACCCTCCTGAGGCTCAGCCGCTCCTGGAGTCCATCCCCACATTAAAAATCTCAGCTATTTCTGCATCTATCTAAAAAAAACCCCAAATCCCTCCACCCCAGCTTGCACTAACGAGAAAAGCAGCCCCCAATCTGGTACAAGACAAATTATTTTCTTTCCCTGGGGATGGAAACAAGTTCCTAAGAGGGACTCGCTGAAAAGACACGAGATGACTCATTTCTTCAGCGCCGAAGCTGCACTCAATCCCCAGCACCTCTAATTCCCATCACAAGCCAGGAGACCGAAAGCATGGGGGGGTTCACACAGCACAAAGCCCAGGAGCTGCTTTTCCTGGAGATGAAAGAGCCATGAATTAATCCCCTGTATCACCTACTCCCCCAGGATGGGCTCAGCTGCCTCCAGCCCTCGCTCCCCGCAGCCAGGAGCTATTTTTTCCCGTTCTCGCCAGTGTCAATATGTTTCTTTAAATATCTTTTTGGAGAGGCTGTATATATATAGCCCCACTCTGGTGCTTTGAAAGGAGCCTCATTTCCTGTGTAAGAACTGAAGTTCTTGGCAAAAGCTGCCTCAGGCTGCAGCATCCGAACCACAAGAATTGTTTTTTTTCAGTAGTAAAATGGTATTTCCTCCACGACTGAGAGCTGGACTGAGCTGGGTCAGGTCTGAAACCAGCGGGGCTGCTGTGGGTGGGACATACAGGGCCATATTCCCAATGATATAAATGACAGGAGAAAGGGATTAATTGCATTAGTGGGGCTGCAAAGATGCCTGGAAATGGCACAGCCCATGCCAGGGACAGGATGGGCACAAAGCTGCTTTTAACCTGCACTTGGATGTGAGAAAGTTTGGTTCCCACATGAAAAGGATTTATTAACCAATACCAGGGCAAGAAAAAGAAATCCATTTCATCTGCACCTGATACTTTTTCTCCTTTTGCATCATCTCTCTGTTTCTGACTTTTGAGAGGGCTCCTCCAGCAGCAAAGCAGGATGGAAAACAGCTTTGCAGTCCCTGAGGGATTGCTCACGGATACTCAGGACCTTAAAAACCATCGTGGGGGGGGAGATGTAGCACCAGCTGTGCCCTGCCAGGAACGTGTCACACCTTCCCACCAGGAATCCCTGAGCTGGAGGATCTGACACCTCCAGCACCACCTCGGGGACTCTGATGGCAGGAGTGGGGATGCAGCCAGAACAACAATCACCTTCTGCTGCAAATATGTCTTTCCAGGGACATTTCTGAGTCATAAATGGCTTTTATTGCTGCACACAGTCCTAAGGACTCAGCGTGAAAATGTGCCAGAGCTGGTGGTGGCTGTGGCAGCCCAAGTGTTCCCTGATTTCCTTTGCTTCTCCATGACTTTCCCAGAAGCAGCCAAAGAGGCTGAAGTGCAAGTGTTTTAGATTTTCTGGAGGAATTTTAAAGAAGTGTCTTCTCCCAGAGCTCACACCATGAGGACAGATCACCCTTGGGACTGTCCCCGTGGCACAGGGACGTGCTGGGCACGCAGCCACATCTCCTGGCACAAAGCCCCAGCAGCCACGAGCTCTGGGGGACAAACATGGAATTTCTGTCCCCTTCCACAACCCCAGGCACTGTCTGCACGTCATGTCCTCCTCCCTGGGACCTCTGGACAGGGCACTGCAGTGGTGTGGGACAGGATGGATCCTGATGGAGCACGGCCGGGCACTGGAGCAGCGCTTGGGGCAGGGGAGACAGGGAGAGTTGTGCTGGTGGCTCTGCAGCCCAGGAGATGACAACACACCACCACAACGTGCTGCTTCCCCTCCACCCTGAAGCCACAGGGGTGGGGACAAGGGCTGGAGCTCATGCACTCCAAGGGCACTTCCCTCATCTTCGCTGTCCAAGCACTTCGGCCTCTCTCCAGTTTCACAAAAGAGGGAAAGGGATGAGCAGGAACAGCTGAGCTGGGCAGGAAGGAGACCTTCCCACTCCTCCAGCTTTCCAGGGGCCAGTTGGTGCTTGGGAATGCCACGCAGCACCTTTGGGAATATGCAATTCCACCTGCACTGATGCCTTGCTGGCCACATCCCAGCTGGGAATGAAGGGAAATATCCCATGGCAGCCCAAAACAGGAGGGAAGGAGCAGCACAGCCTGGGAGCATCCTCCCTGTCCTGCTGAAGTCCTTCATCCTTCTGACTCCATTTTGACCCTCAAGACCTCGGCTCATCCAACATCTGGTCTTTGCCAACCAGCCAAGCCCAGAAGGAATTCCTCTCCTCGGCACCATCGTGGCACAAGGATGTCTGCTGGGGGCAACTGCAGTGAGGAAAGAGGAGGGACAGCCAAGGAGGGAAGATCCCAATGCCCCAACCTAAACAGGGAAGATCTTCCTTACAGAGCTCCAACACCAGGACATGCCCCTCAATCCAGCCAGAAGAACTTGGAGGGGATGCAAACATCAGACACCACAGGAAATAAAAATATTTATCTTAAAATATGGCAGAATTTTCACTTTTGGTGGGTTTTCTCCTCCCTTGGAGACCTTTGCTCTGCCCAAAGATTTACTGGACTGTGGCTGGGGCGATGAGTGGTGGCAAATCACCAGAAAAAAGGGGGACAGTTGTTGCAACACTCGTCCCCTCATGGCAGGGCTGGACCCTGAACTGCAGGATTTGGTGTCCCTGTTGCTCAACTTCCCATGAAAACTGCCGGCATTGATGGGAAAGGACAAGGGGAGCCCCTGGGTGTGTCCACAGCTCTCCCTGAGCTGCTCCCACCCAGGGGGCAGCAAGGACAGCACCACAGGGACACCATGGTGGGACATATCCTCAGGGTTCTCACATTTGCATTCCCAGGAAAATGAGACACTTGACCAGCTGGGGGAGAAGAAAAGAGGCCACCAGGAAATTTATTCCCATTTGTCCCCAACAGATGGATGTTGTCAGGGCAGAGATGTTGTGCAACGTGACGGCCACCACGGAAGGTCCCACCACCTTGGGAGGTCTCACCACCTTGGGAACATCCCACCACCAGAGCTTCCCACCACCACAGAAGGATCCCACCATCACGGAAACTTCCCACCACCACCAGAGCTTCCCATCACCATGGAAGCATCACAGCACCATGGAACCATCCCACCATCATGGAAGCATCTCACCACCTTGGGAACATCCCACCACCCTGGAAACATCCCATCACCTTGGGAACATCCCACCACCCTGGAAACATCCCATCACCAGAGCTTCCCACCATCACGGAAGCTTCCCACCATCAGCAGAGCTTCCCAGCACCATGGAAGCTTCCCACCACTATGGAACCACCTCACCACCAGAGTTTCCCATCACCTCGGAAGCTTCCCACCACCACAGGAGCATCCCACCACCATGGAACCATCCCACCACCATGGAACCATCCCACCACCATGGAAGCGTTTCCACCACCACAATGTCCCATCGCCGTAAGAGCATCTCACCACCACAACCTCCCACCACCATGGAAGCATCCCACCTCCTTGGAAACATGCCACCACCAGAGCTTCCCAACACCACGAGAGCTTCCCACCACCACATGAGTGTCCCACTGCCAGAACATCCCACCACCATAAGAGCATCCAACCACCACAATGTCCCACCACCACCAGAGCTTCTCACCACCACACCTCACCTCACCACTACTGGGGTGTCCCACCACCACCCGAGCTTTGTAGGGTGCTCAGACCCCATAAATCGAGTGTTCCCAACCCAAGCAAGTGTTCCTCAGGCTCCCCAAAAGTCCCCTTGGACCCAGTTTCTGCCTGTTTGGGCTGTTTTAGCCCAAAATAGGCTTTGTGGTTTGGAGTGGAGGAGGGAAGGAGTCTGTACACGCAGAAACACAGGTAAAAAAAAATCTTCATTTTAAAGCCATTTAACAGCTGAAACTTTTCTTAAGAAAAGTCACTTTCAAAAAGAAAAAAACCCCAACCCACAAAGTTGCTCTAAAAAAACCTCTGAAAGAAGAAGTTGGACAAAAGCTGGATGACCAAGACCTAAGGAGTGCCTGGCAAGTTCCCTAAACTGGAGAGAAAGAGAGAATTACCCAAAAACAAGGGGGGGGGATAAAAAATGGAGCGAGAAAGGGAATTGCATGGAGCTGAAGGAGAGAAGAAGGAAAAGCCAGGCAGGGACATGCTGATTAGTCTGGGAATCTGATGGGGAAGATGAAATTCAGCTCGTGGGGATGTGGGGAGAGGTGGTGGGGGCGCAGTTCAGCCCTTCCCAGGGAGCAGCAGCTCTTGGGAAACCCATGGGAACTCCAGACATCACATGGCTGATCCAAGGAGCAGGAAGGCTCCATGTGCAAACCAGTCCCTCTTCAGCACTCTGGATAAATAATGGATTTCTGAGGTAACCTGAGCAGAGCCCTGTGAGTGATCCCTGTCCAGCCTCACACCCTGCTGGGTTTTCTTCCTGCAAAACCCCCATAGAGCCGATCCTTGGGCTTTAGTTTCATCCCCCATGTGCTGTTCCCACTCTGGGCTCATCCAGGTCTGATCCCACTGCTCCTGCCTCAGTTTCCCTTCCTCTTTCACCAGTACTTTCCATCCCTGGACACGGAGCAGGGCTGAGGTGTCCCCGTCTCCTCCTGCTGCCATCCCTCCCTCCCCACCCTCCCCAAGCCTTGTCCAGGCTTCCCAGCACATCCTTTCCCCAAACCACCACTTTTCCCCCCCAAAGCACCCCTGCTGCCCCCCCAGCTCTGCTGCCACCTTCCCCTCCCTATGGGACACCTAAAACCTGGGTGATGAGTGGGAAGGCCCCATCTGGACACTCTGGATGCTGCTGAGGAGCAAACCCCATCTGCTTTTCAACACATTGGTTCCTCTTCCTGGGAGCCACACACAGGGACAGCCCCTGTCCGCTGCCCCCGAGTGGCACCAGAGCTCTCTGGGAGGACCCAGCGGGGTGTGGCAGATCCCACTGGTCACAGAGCCACTCCATGTCCCCACAGCCAGCGGACACAGAGGCTGTGTGTCCCCAGGGCGGCTCCAAGGACAGGGTGGCACCGGCCTGGGCACAATGCCCGGCTGTGGCTGGGCTCAGAGTGTCCCCAGCACCACTGGTGGGGACTCTGGGCTGAGCAGCCTCTGCTGGGCTGGGGGTCCATCCCCCGCGATGTCCCCAGGTTGCCCCGGGCTCAGCCACAGCATCCCGACAGTTCCCGTCGCTGTCCCGCCATGGTGACCCACTGCCCCCCTGATGGGCGGGGCCAGGCGGCCACACCCACCCCGCCAATCTGCAGCCACCTGAGGCAGCCACGCCCACCGGAGCCCATTCAGCTCACCTAGGAGGGACACGCCCACTCACAGAAGCTCCACCCCCTTCCCAAAACTACGCCCAGTTGTGCCAACACCTGGGTTACCTGGCAGGTAACCCAAGCTGGCCCCGCCCCCTGCTCACCTGGGCTGGCTCCGCCCACTCCGATAAGCCGCGCCCACCCGTGATAACTCCGCCCACTCGGTCAAGCCCCGCCCCTTGAACAAACTCAAGGTACCTGTCAGGCCACGCCCCCCGAACACAGACCACGCCCCCTCCCCAGCCACGCCCCCTGGAGCTTCACCACGCACCCCCCGCCCGTCCGCATCCCCCGCCCCGCCCGTACCTGGGCGCGCTCGAAGCTCTCCCGCTCCGCCTCCAGGCCGCCGCCGCCGCCCGCCCGCCGGCTCAGCACTTTGGGCAGCGGGTTGGCCACCTGCTTCATGGTGCTGCTCACGCGGTCCATGGCGGCCCCGGCCCCGCCGCCGCCCCGGCCCCGCTCCGCGCCGCCGCTGCGCGGGCCCCGCGCCATTGGCCCGCCCACCTGCCACTCACCGCGGGACACGCCCCCGCCGGCACCTCCCGCGCCCCGCCGGTCCCGCCCATCGCCCCGCCTCCTGACTATCATTGGTGAGTTGCACTGCCACTCAGGAGGGGCCACGGGCACTCTCCAAGCTCATTGGTGGAGCTGGACGCCACTCAATACCAGGTCCCGCCCCTCTGAGAGCGCCCCGCCCTCCGCCCCGCCTATATCCCTTAACACGGCTGTGGCCACGCCCCCCCGCCGTTCCCTTCTATGATTGGTCCTTGTACCTGCCGCTCGCCCCGCGCGGCCCCGCCCCTGCCCCGCCCGTGCGCGGCGCCCCCTGTCGGCGGTGGGCGGGGGCTCTGAGGGGCCGCTCGGTACCGTCCCGGCCCGGACGGGCCGGGGTGGACCGGGATGGATCGGGAAGGGCTCGGCCGGGCTCAGGACACCCCCGCGGAGTTCTTCGGGCACGGGGGGTTCGGGAGCCGCTGCCGAAAGGCTCTGAGCCGCGACTGAGCCCTCCGGGTCCGCAGGCCGTGGGGGGGTCCCACAGGCCGTGCATGCGGCCTGCGCCGTTGGGCCTGGCCCGGCGCGGCCCCTTGTCCCCTCATAGCCCGGCCCAGAGTGACACGGCATAGCCTGATCCGGGCCGGGGTCTCTGGTCCTGTCACCCATCAGAGACTTGTGCACGGTTAGATGGGATATTGGGAAGAGATTCTTCTCTGTGAGGGTGGTGAGGCCCTGGCACACGTTGCCCAGAGGAGCTGTGGCTGCCCCATCCCTGGGAGTGACCAAGGCCAGGTTGGACAGGGCTTGGAGCAACCTGGGCTATTGAAGGTGTCCTTGCCCATGGCAGGGGGTGGAACTGGATGAGCTCTAAGGTCCCTTCCGAGCCAAACCATTCCATGATTCTGTGATTCTCTCAGCCTGGTGAATTGCTGGACTCTGGCTGGCTCCTGTTGTTTTTGACCAGGAATCCCATCCCACTGCAGAGGTGAATTTCCCACTTGGAACATTTCTGCAAAATTGGGACAAATTAGTATTTCTGTGAAGAGACTGAAAGCCCTGAGTCTGCTCCCAAATGAGTCCCCAGAGATGGTGAAGGGGCTGTGCTGGGGTGGTGCCAGCTGAGTTCCTGCATCCTTAAAAATATGTCTTTGCTCCAGGTGGGGAGGAGCTGTGGAAAACCCTGCCAGGGAGATGGGGCAATCTGGGAGCAGCTGTTTGGAATGTGAGCTGTCAGGAGCTCTTGTGCAAGCAATTATCCCAACAGAACTCTTTTCTTGTGGCTTATTTTTCAGCTGAAATCGTTACCACAGTGGGACCCTCCTGGCACTGCCCAGCGGGGTGTGGGATGGGCTGTTTGCATCCCAGACCTTCCCGCTCCCTGTGTCTGGGATATCAGATCCCAGCTGCCGGGAAATGGCCTGCATGGAGCAGCGAGGCCGTTTCTCCCACCCCAGACTGTCTGGACTCCCTGTCTGCCCTCTCCCTAATGCACTGTCTGGAAAGCTGCCTCCTTCCTTGGGGCTGCTCCCAGGGGAGGCTTGATGGGCTTAATTCAGCTACTATTGCAGCAAGGTGATTAATAATTGAAGAAATGAAGTCATTGCTGAGTAGAGATGGAGGAAAGGAGGGCATTGGACAAAGGACAGTGAGGGCTTTGTGATCTGGACCTCTCCCACCCTCTGCCCAGCACGGAGCATCCTGCCCCTGAACCACACAGTGAGGGACCACGAGGCTTAGACCTGTCTTAGCTGCTCCCTCTTGCTGAAGAGCAGAGTCACATCCTCCTCCTCCCTGTCCAGGGCTCAGAGCCTACTTTGGGACCTGGGCAGGAGCAGAGGAGGGTACCTGGATGTTTCTCCCAGCTGCTCCTGCCTCCTCCAGGAAGGGGCTGGAACAGGATGGAGCCGGGATCCAGCCCATGGGCTGCAGGTCAGACCCCCCTGGGCTGGCCCAGTCCATGCAGTGTCTCTGCTGGAATGTGCTGTGGGGCTCTGCAGGGATTTGGGGGTTTTCCAGTGGGAGAGGGTGCCTTTTTTCCAAGCACTAAGAGAGGGGAAGACACGGAGCTGTTTCTGTGGGGGTCTGTTCCTCTGCCTCAGGTTCCACCGGGAGATGATGGGGAAGGACTGGAAGTGAGCAGGGTGGAGGTGGGGTGGGCTCTGCTCTTCTCCCCCACTAGCAGGTCCTTTTTGGAAGCCGTGGCTGGGGTTCACCTGCTCTGGTGCTCTGTCCTCACTCCTGCCCAGGAGGCTGAGCTGGAGGGTGATGGCAGAGCCCCTCGTGGGGGTGTCTGGCCTGTGTGGGGACATTGTCTTCCCCAGTGCCACCCACTGTCACATTCCTGGGGCAGGAGGGTCTGGCTTGGGCTCGGGAGCATGGTCACCTTCCTTGCTTCCATTAGCTTCCTGGATTGTCTCACCTGAGTATCCTGTGCAGGATGGAGACCATGGAGAGGACACTGGGCAGCCCAGTGCTCTGCAGAGTGTGACACCCCTCAGGTGCTGCCTCAGGCTGGGCAGGGGGCATCCTTCATGCCCTGAGGCTCCCGTGCACAGCTCCTGCTCCACCAGGACAGCCTCAGAAAGAACCTGCAGCCACAGGGAAGGAGAAGTGGCAGGAGAGGGGCCAGAGGGATTTCAGTGGCTTCGGGCCCTGCCCAGAGCTCAGGGATGCTCTTTTCCCAAGGACTTGGAGCTAAAGGCTCCTTTTCCAACCCCCTCCCCAGCCCGAGCCGGGAGAGTCCCAGGGTGCTGCTGGGACTGGCCTGGGCTCAGGGAGAGCACAGACCCCCCTTGTTCCAGCAGGAAAACAGAGGCACAGAGAGTTCCACAGTCCTCCCTCTGTTATCCCGCTGGCTGTGCCAGGGCACAGGGCTTTGAGCTAAGATCCTGCTCCTTTCCCCCTCCAGAGGTGGGGAGAAATGGATCCCCTTCAGATATGGATCCCAAATCCCTTCAGCAGCCCCTTTGGACACCCCAAGGCACAATGTCCTGATCCCACCCCAGCAGACCCCCCGTCCCTAGGGGGGCACATCTGGAAAGCCCCTCAGGGAGGGCAGTGGCCGTGACAAACCTTCCACAAACCCAATCCTGAGCCCCAAACACAGCCCTGCCCTGGTGATGGGGTCATTTGCTCAGACCCTGGGATAAAAACACCTTCTGAGCCCAAGTGGCCACCTGGAGGGCAGGGTGGTGGCAGGGTGGTGGTCCAGACCTGGCAGGAGGGTCCCTGAGGAGCAAAGAGTGTGCCAGGAGGAGGAGATGTGTGTGTGTGGGGGTGTTCATCTTTGGTCCCAGTTTTTGAATGTTTTGGGCAAACCAGATGCTGCTGCTGAGTTTTTGGCTGCTTGTGCTCCCAAAGAACCCCTGGGCTGCTCCGTGGGGGAGGGACAGTCCTGGAGCAGAACCTGGGAGAGCACGGGGGGCAGAGCAGCCTGGGATGGGAGAGGGTCTTGGAGAGGACTGCTGTCCATGGGGCCCTCACCTCTGTCCTGCTGAGGTCTCCTGCTTGCCCAGGAAAGTTGTAACCCCAAAACATCACCTGATGTGTTTTCTGCACTGCAGCCTCAACAGCTGCCTCTGCTTATCCAGGAATTCAAAAGCAAAGCTGAACTGGTTTCCATATGGATCTGCAGGAGAAAACTTGAACCCCACAGGGACCTTGGGCTGCAGGGGTGGTTGCAGGTGAGAATCCAGCTTGGGAGCAGGACCTGGAGGTGGGAAGTGCTTGCCATCTGCTGGAGAGCTTCCCCTTGGCACAGGCAGCAGGTCCAGCTGGAGCATCCCACGGAGCCCAGGTCTCTCCCGAGGCAAACTTGCTTTCGCAGAATCGTTAAGGTTGGAGAAAACCTCTGAGATCATCGAGTCCAACCTCTGACCCATCACCACTTTAGCAACTAGACCAGAGCACTGAGTGCCACCTCCAGGGCATCCTCTTCCAACGTCTAATCACCCTTTCTGTGAGGAAATTCTTCCCAATTCTTCCTTTACTTCTCTGTTGTGAGACAGTTTTGGCTGCTGGAGTGGGATCACAGAGGGAAGGATTTCTGTGTAGGATTTGGGGTGTGCAGGTTGGGTGTGGGAGCCCTGTGCTGCCCCTGGGGCAGTGTGGGGAGTGCATGGGGCAGAGGCTGTGGGTCTGCAGAGCCAGTCTATCCCTGTCTTCCCTTTATGATACAGGAAACCTTCTCCCTCCCCACAACTCCCTGAAGGAGGTTGTGGTGAGGTGGGGATTGGGAAACGGCCTCGAGTTGTGCCAGGGGAGGTTCAGGTTGGATACTGGGGAAAATTTCTTCACTGAAGGAGTGACCAAGCCCTGGCACAGCTGCCCAGGACTGTGGTGGAGTCACCGTCCCTGGAGGACTTTAAAAGAAATACAGATGTAAAGCTCAGGGACATGGTGGCCTTGGCAGTGCTGGACTCAATGATGCTGGAGGTCTCTTCCAACCTTGATGGTTCTGTGATTCCATAATTTCCATGACCCCACATCCACCAGTGCTCTCGTGGAACACTATTTTCTAGATTCCTGCAAGTCCTGACTTGCAGTCCCCTGTACCTCCAGCTGGTGACAACAGGAGGCAGAGTGTGCAAGGGCAACACTCCCTGTGGCAGCCTCAGGTCCTGCCTCTCTCAAATGATTTTATCTTCATTCCTCTGAACCTCATCTGCTGTAGATAAACCAGTCACACTGTGCTGTACCTGCCAGGCAAGCCCCACTCAGCTCCAGGCTGGGGGGTGCTCAGTGCAGAGGGTGTTTTGGGGGAAACAAAGGCATCATTTGGCTGGAATTTGGGACAGGCTGTGTCTGTCCTGAGAAGTGCCACCAAATTTCTGCAAGGGCCACCTGGCAACCTCCCGCTCCTCTTGGTCCCATGGTGAGCCTTTTTTGGTGCCCCAATTTGGTCTTGGAAGATTGCAGGAACTGCAGCAGTGTGTTTGTGCCTCGCTGTGGGCTTAGAAACTGTTGGTATCTTTGTGCTGACATTTACCAAAAATATTCATCTGGAGACATATCCTCATGTATAAATTTCAGTCTGGGGATTTTAATGGGATTTCACAAGCTACTCTGTAGCCCTGATGGTCCTGTAGGACCAGCTGTCCCGGGGAATCAGATGAACAGTCCTAGAGGATGCAGACTAAGGGTCCATCTAGACCAGCCTGAATATCTCCAGATGTGGCCACGGCAGAGACCTTGAAGAGAAAGGCCAATATCTGTGCTCCCAATCTGGAAGGCACTCCCAGCCCCCATCCGTTTTCATTTTCTGCATTGTCTTTGAGCTTCTCCCTCTGAAATTCAAAGCCTGAGTCAGCCACTTGGAAATTTCCTTGAGATCACCATGTTCCTTGGCAAGGAGCTCCTGGTGTGAAGAGCTTCCTTCTGTTCCTTTTGAACCTGGCTCTTGCCAGCTCCATTGGATGGTCCATGGTTCCTGCTAAGGAGAAACAGGGACCATTTGCTTTGTCCCTCTTTCTAGGCCACTCATCATCTTGCAGACTTTAATTCCCACGTGGAAAGTCTCAGTTCTTCTCAAAAGTACATCTCATCCAAATCCTTGCTTGGAGCTGCCCCCCCCGTGATCTCATACCTCCCCCAGTCATTCCATTTCCAGCTGATTTGCTCCCAGTTAAACCCAGTTTCCCACATTAGGGGTTAGAGGTGGTGTGGTGGAGCCTGCTGCCTTCAGGGCTGAGCAGAGGCTTCCTCCTGCATCCCAAAAGTGTCCTGGTGGGGGATCCAAAGATACCACGTGTGATTTCTATCAATAGATGAAACACACCATAAGGCAGAGGTTTCACAGCCTCCATAAATAGCCACTCTTTAGGATGTGTGATGTGGAGGAGGTTTTAGAAATCAAAATATTTAGAGATTCACATTATTTGTCTTGGCAGGAAGGAGCAGCCAAGACTGAAATACAGAACCTTCGAGGAAGGAACAGAGTTGAGGAAAACAGTGAATAGGGGGAATAGCAGAGGTGTCAAAACCTCCAGGAGTTCCTTTTGGGTGAATGGAAGCAGGAAACATGGTGTGTCTGAAAGGAGGGAGAATTCATTGACAGTGTTGAGGCACATTTATATTCCTGATAGAAAATAGTGATTTTTTCCAAACAAATCTTGACATTTTGATCAAACCTGTAGCTGAATGTTGCAAGAACATCCAGAACACTCAGCTAAAAGCAGCTCTGAGCTGGGCTGTGTTGGTGTGAGCCATCAGCGAGGAGGCTCCAGCTCATTCCCCAGCCTGTTCTCCTCCTCTCAGTTTTATTCTGGTCCCTGTGTGGAGATGTGTCAGAGGAGTGGAAGGTTGATCTGAACAGGGGACATGTGGAAGTTTGGGTCTGAGTGTGCTGGTAGGAGCAGGGGGTGGGAGGGGTGGATGTTGGTGGCCCCTGGGTTGGCAGGTCATCACGATCCTCTCCTCATCTCAGCCCCATCTCAACCTCATCTCTCTGAGTGTTCCCAGTCTCCCAGTCAGTCAGATCTGTCTCAAAGCCTTTTTCTAGCACCTTCAGCCTCAACCTGCCCCCTGTACCCTCAGGCAGGGCTGTCAGCTGAGGTGTGTGACCTTGTTGTCACCTCCCCTGTCTCCTGTGCATGGCCAGCCCTGTGGACAGGGGACCAGGAGTTTCATCCACACCTTCCTCAGCATCCCTGAGCAGCAATGGGGGAAAGAGGATGCCAAGAGCTCCCAAAGCAGGGGAAGTGTGGGAGCAGGGTGAGGGGAACCCTCATGGCTGGGCTGGAGTTGTGGCATGGCTGGATTGGGAATGGGGATGGTTGGGAGCTGCTGTGCCTCTGCTAGAGGTGTGGCACGGCCAAAGTGGGAATGGGGATGGATGGGAGCTTAATTTCCCTTTGAGTTCCTCCGCTGGGTTCCTGCAAGGCCTCCACTTTGGGCAGGGGCTTCTACTTTGTGATCATCCTCAACAGAGAGACAGGACCCCTTTTGTCACTGGACCATCAGGAATGATGGCCTGCTCTCGTGGCTTTCCCATCGTGCTGTGGTTGTCCAGCACCTGGACATGTTCATTAGCACCATGGAGACCTCACTCCTCCTCCACTCTCCCGAGGCTTTTCCTGGGAGCCAGCAGAGCCCTCCTGTAGGGATGGAGCATTTCCAGCAGGAGTTTCTCTGCCAGTGCAGTGACACCATTCCTGGCCCAAACAATATGGGCTAAACCAGCCAATCTCTTCTCTGTGTGTCTGTGGCTGGTGGGACAATGACAGAGCAGTGTCAGGAGGGTGTCGGTGCTGGAACCAAATGATCATCTGAGCCAACTCTGTTGTGCCGACGTGCTCATGAGCTCCTGACACTCTCTGTGAGCATCAGTGGCTGATTCCTGTGTCCAGGGAGAACTAAGCACTATTTTAGCTGTCACTGGTGATGTAGCAACAGAACCAGTTCCCTAAGGACTAGCTGCAAGGGATGGCCAAGGGCAGAAGAGGAGCCCAGATCTGGGATGGCACCACGCTCCACCTCCTGCTCTGCACGTTTATGCACCGATGGCCTTCAGGGCCCCGTGGAGGAAGCCCCTGTTGCCTCGGGGCAGTGCTGCAAGTGGGACCCAGCAGGGCTGTGGTGGGCACTGCCTGGTCAGCCTGGCTCAGGAACGTTCCCTGCTCCAGTTGCTGTGGCAGAGGTGGAATGTCCCGTTTGCCCGTGACGCAGATGTTCTGGGAAACATGAGCGTGTGGCAACCACGGCCGCTCTCCGTCCACTGCCGCGACTTCCAGAGAAGAGATCCACCTACTGATTCTCTGAATCGCTAATTCTGGTTTCTCTAGAGAGTCCTTTGGTCAGGGGAAAGGAAGCAATAGGTCATATCCTGTTCTCTCTCCTTTCATGGTATCATACCATTGATGGGCACTGCTCTCACTGGGGCTGTGGACGGTTCCTCCCCAGGCTCATGTGGTGCCCCTGACACAGCACTTCTCCCATTGTGTCATGGCTTTCACCAGTGTTTCCATCACGTTTCCATTTTTGGTCACTGTCTCCCTCTTATAAAGAGGGCTGAACCCAGGGATCCCACACCAGGCACAGCCAGGGGCACCCTGCACCAGTCCAGCCTGACTCCTACAGCTCATCTCCACCCAACAGGACCATGAAGACCTTCACAGCAGCCCTTGCTGTACTTTTTGTGGCTGTCCTCTGCTACCGGGTCTCCTCTTCTCCAAGTGAGTCCAAGCTCTCCTCTCCAAGGAGCTCTCTCCTCTTTCTTTCTGCTGTACAAGGTCTAGTAATGCTTGGCAGCTCTCCCTTCCCAGCACCTGCTGTGGGAAAGGAGAGACATGCATTGCCTTGGCTCCTTGAGGGGAGGGTGGCTGTGGTGGGAGCCCACTGTGGGAGCAGCACTTCCTCCAGTGGGGATCTTCTCCTCTGACCCCACTTTTCCCCACTGGCACTTTTCCTGATCTGGTGTAATCAGAAAAGTTCACTTCTCTTCCAGTTTCTCTCAACCATTTCGGTCCCTGCTGCACTGAGTTCATCACCAGACCGTTGCCCTTGAGACTTGTGAAGAGCTATGAGCACACAGGCAGCAGCTGCTCCCAGCCAGCCGTGATGTGAGTAGATCTCCTGCCCTGCTCCTGGGGGCCCTGCTCGTCCTGGCAGTGCCAGGGAGCCCCACATCACACCTCATCCTGACGAGGAAAAGCACCAGGCAGGGCTCTCCCACGTGAGAACAGCCTGGGAACAGCTCAGAGGACAATCCCACATCCCAGGCACCCAATTTCTGGATGTCCTCATGAGATTTGAGCCAAAGGAGCTTTTGCTGGTCACCCCCCTCATCCACAGATAGTGGGACCCAGGCAGGATGGTGTCCCCAGGCAGGATGCTGAGGACAAAGTGGCTTAAGTGGCAGAGAGCAGGACACCTGTAATGACACTGAGTCACCCCCCACCCTATTTCCCTGGGGCTGTTTTGCAGCTGTGGAGGTGTCTGCTCTGGTGGGGTTCACTGGTGGCAAGGAGCAGATCGTCCCACTCTTCCCCTCCATCTCCCTTTCCCCTCTCCCTCTCCTCTGCTCACTGGATTTCCTTCTCCAGATTCACCACCATCAAGGACAAGCTGGTCTGTGCCAACCCTGATGAGAAGTGGGTCCAGGACATGGTGATTCAACTAAAGCACAAGGAAGGCAGTGGATGAGCAAAGCCCTGCTCCCTCCAAGCATTACCTCAGCAAGGACCTGCTCTCATGGGCACCTCCGAGACAAATCCCTGCTTTCTCATTGCCTGGGAGTTTGGCAGAGTATTTAACACAGTGTTTAGCTCTTTTAGTTTCTGCAAAGGCAGTCTTAATTTATTTGACATTTTCAGTGAAACTTTTCATTCTCGTTTGTACTGATGGTGTTGAAGTTATTTTTGCATAATAAAAAGGAGCAAAACCTGCAGCTCCCACTGTTTCTTAGGATGCTCCACGGAGACTGCGGAGGGCAGCAGTGACTGGGTCCAGGCTGTCACTCGGGGTCTGTGGGTGGTGGGGTGGCACCTGGCTGTCCCTCAGCCCCTCTGTGCATCCTGCCTGTCCCTCCTGCCTCCTGCCAGGCTGTGCCTGAGCCTCGTCCTGGCCCATTCCCAAGCTCCCGCTTTCTGCGGTGGGTGGGTGTCCTGGAGGATGTTTCGGTGTGACGAAGTGAGGGGGTCACCGACCCCAGCCAGCACCTCCAGGCAGTGGGCAGGTGACATCGGGGCTCCTGAAGTCTCAAGGGCTGCTCAGCAAATACCAGAGACACCCCAAATCCTCCTCCACCCCCAGCCAGTCCATGGCCACGGGTTATTTCTGGTGCTCCCCTGTCTGTCCCGCTCTCCTGGCAGGGTTTTCCTCTCGCTTTGACCTGCCGGGCTGGACGCAGTGCCAGCCTTCGGGGCTGGCTGCAGCTGTCCCGGCCCGTGCCAGCTCCTCCCCCAGCCAGCACAGAGCCTCCGTGGCCGGTGCCACACGGCTGCAAGGCCGGCTCGTCCTCCGGGCTTCCATGGCACTGCCGGAGCTCCCTGGCCGTGGGGCTGTGGCAGGCTGGGAGCCGGCCTTGGCTGGGTGACACCGGGGGAAGGAGGTGCCCGTCGAGGCCACCATGGCCCTGGCAGGTGCCCTGGAGCGGCTGCAGGAGGAGGCCATCTGCCCCATCTGCCTGGAGTACATGAGCGAGCCCGTCAGCATCGACTGCGGGCACAACTTCTGCCGGGGCTGCATCGCCAAGCACTGCCAGGACAAGGGGCTCTGGGCCGACGGGCCCTTCTCGTGCCCGCAGTGCAGGGCCTCCTGCCACCGCAGCGGCCTCCGCCCCAACCGCCAGCTGGCCAACATCGTGGAGGGCATCCGCCAGCTCGGGCTGCGGGGCGGCCTGGGCACCGAGCCCGACCCGGGCACCCCCCTGTGCCCGCAGCACGACGAGCGCCTCAAGCTGTTCTGCGAGGAGGACGAGGAGCCCATCTGTGTGGTGTGCCGGGAGTCGCTGCTGCACCGCCCGCACACCGTGTACCCCATCGAGGAGGCGGCGCAGGCCTACAAGGTAGGGCAGGCGGGGGCACCGGGGGGCCCTGGGCATGGCAGCAGCAGGGGGGGTCAGCCAGCAGGACCCCACCACCCCTCTCCCAACAGCACCGCTGGCACCTCCAGGAAAGCAGAGGAGGGGGTGGCAGAGATGGTGACACCCATCCAGCCGCTGGGATAAGGCTGGACCCGCTATCTCCCAAACTGTGGATGGATCCAGGCTAATCCCTGTGCATCCAGCTCAGGATCCAGGCTCATCCAGGCTCACCCTGTCCATCTAGCTCAGGATCCGGGCTCACACTTTCCATCCAGCTCAGGAGGCAGCCTGGCTCCCTGCCCCTCCAGGACTTGCTGGAGAAGCTGAGGCAGTGCAGACCCTCCAGGACCCCCTGGAGAAGCTGGGACAATGTAGATCCTCCAGGACCCCCTGGAGAAGCTGGGGCAGTGCAGACCCTCCAGGACCCCCTGGAGAAGCTGGGACAATGTAGATCCTCCAGGACCCCCTGGAGAAGCTGGGGCAGTGCAGACCCTCCAGGACCCCCTGGAGAAGCTGAGGCAGTGCAGACCCTCCAGGACCCCCTGGAGAAGCTGGGACAATGTAGATCCTCCAGGACCCCCTGGAGAAGCTGGGGCAGTGCAGACCCTGCAGGACCCCCTGGAGAAGCTGCCCTGAGGACATTTCGCCTCAGGTGCAGCAGTGCTGGCACCAAAACCCCAAATGCCCAGTGGGCAGCACCACCAGCCACCTGCCACACCTGCATTGAAGGAGAGCTGTCACTTTGCCCTCCAGAACATGAAAAATGAAGAAAAAATACAGGGAAAAGCTGAGGAGCATGGGGAGGGTTAACGCTGCGGGTGGAGTGAAGAGCACAGCTGCTGGGTTCGGGTGCCAGGGCTGGCACTGCCTGGCACTGGGTCACTGTCCCCCCCCAGGCAGAGGGGACCCAGCCAACCTGCCCTGCTGGGGTGAGCTCAGCCCATGTTCCCTCTTTTCAGGTCAAACTCCAGATATCCCTGGAGAATCTTTTGAAGGAAGCGGAGGAGGTGAAGAAGCGTGAGTCAGCAGAGAGGATGAAAACCCAGGAGTGCAAGGCAGGTGTCTGGCTTAATTCTTAAAGAATGAGCTTCAGAGACATCAGCAGTTAAAAAAATAACATCCTGAAGGGTTTTGTCTGGGGACATGGATTTGTCATAATCTCCAGGATGGGGCATGTCCCCCTGTCCTGCTGTCAGATGTAGGAGCTGTGCTGGAAACCAGGCTCAGAACCCTGTGTGGCTTTGTAAAAAGGTTTGGAAGGAGCAGCGCTCCAGTTTCCCTGGAATCACGAGGGCTTTGTGATGGTTGAACAAATAGACACAGGGTGTTTTTTATTGCCTTTTGTTTTACAACATGTGCTTCAGTTCCAAGCCAGGTGTGAGCCGTGTGGTGAGCTCTGCTCCACGGCAACAGGAACCAGAAGTGTTTTCATTAAGAAAAGAAAAAAAAGCTCAATTACTGCACCTCTGCCTGGCTCCAGATGGTTCTGGGGAGAGCAGACGCCAGCAAACAGCTGCATTTCATGTCCCTCAGGGTGAAAGCTGGAAAGTGAAAGTAACTACAGAAAAGGAAATGAAACTGCCGGCCCGGAGTTATCCAGCCCTGAATCTGAGCTGAGGATTAATCAGCTCTGGCAGGGAAAACAGGACTCTCCACACTGCCCTGGCTGATTACTCAATTCCCTTGTCTGGGCAGCCCAGCCAGGGGTGGTGGGATTTTGGGATGCCCCTGTGAGCCCACTGTCCCTGTTGGAGCTGGGGATGGAGATTGTGAGGGCTGTGTCACTGTCCCCCCACTGTGGGATCCTGAGTCAGGGCTCAGCAGCAGCTCAGCTGCCTCCAGCTCCCTCTGGTCGTGCTTTTATAGTAAAAGGAGAAAAAAGTCCCTTGTTGGTGCTGGGGGAAGTGGCTGTGGCTGTCCTGGCTTATCAAGCCTCCAGGACTCAGGGCCAAGGAATCATGTGCTTGGATGGAAAAGTAAGTGGAATTTAGTTTCCTTTATCTTCTGCATTCTGAGGTTTCCTCACTCAAGCTACTGTGGGGTGTTTTCCTGCTCCTCCAGTGTTCCAGGAAAGTGCCAATTTATAGGAAGGAGGGGAAAGACTAAAGCACTGGCAGACCCTTCCCATTGCTGGCCCCTCACCCTGCAGTGGGACACTCGGGGAACCCTCCCTGGGTCTCCCTTTCCATCCCTTCCCAGCCTTGAGGCTTTTTTACATGGACAGATAGTGACAGGACAAGGTTTTAAACTAAAAGAGGAGAAATTTAGGTTGGATATTGGGAAGAAATTCTTGGCTGTGAGGGTGGGGAGGCCCTGGCACAGGTTGCCCAGAGAAGCTGTGGCTGCCCCTGGATCCCTGGAAGTGTCCAAGGCCAGGCTGGACAGGGCTTGGGCCTGGGCTAGTGGAAGGTGTCCCTGCCCATGGCAGGGGGTGGAAGTAGAAGGCCTTTCAGGTCCCTTCCAAGCCAAACCATTCTGTGATTCTTCCAGCTACTTCCCTTTGCTGTGGGGTTTTCCAGCTGCCCGAGCAGTGGATTAGCCTGGATTTGGCTGGAGGTTCGAGTTGTTCCTCCAGCTGTACCTAATAAAAACCTACCCTGGCACCTGGAGGCACCTCCTTGCAGCCCAACACCCCCCCCCCCCCCAAGACATCTGGGGTCCAGCTGAGCAGAAATGCCTTGGGGCAAAGTCCTGCTGTTGGTAAACTGAGGATGTGGAGTGGGAATTCCGGTGAGGTGGAAGCACAAATTTCCTCTGGCTGCTTTTTAAAATTCATGCACTTATGTCAAAAATGTGGTGGTTTCCCAGGGCCTTTCCCAGCTCCATCTCAGCTTCCTGGCTAATAGTGTCTCTCTTCACCTCACATATCTTCTCATCACAAGGAGATGGTGAAGAAAAAGCGGGAGAGGATCGTGAGCGAGTTTGGGAAGCTGCATCGGCTGCTGGCGGATGAGGAGAAGCTGCTGCTCCAGACGCTGGAGGAGGAGGAGAAGCAGATCTTGCTGCTGATCAATGAAAACCTGGCCAGGCTGGTGGAGGAGAAGTGCTTGCTGGAGGACCTGATCCTGGAGATAAAGGAGAAGAGCCAGCAGCCGGCTGACGGGCTGCTCAAGGTCAGGCCATGCCACCAGCCCCACTGCCTCAGCCCTGGGGCCTTTGCCACCTGGGGTTGGCTGGTGGGCACGAGGGGCTGAGCCACACACCCAGAATGGCTTTTGTCTCCTCCTCCTAGGACATGAAAAGCATCCTGAGCAGGTGGGTACCTGTGCTCGTTCTTGGTAGGTACCACGATTAATCCTCACAGGTACCCATGATTGTTCCTGGTAGGTACCATGATTGTTCCTCATGAGTGTCCATGATTATTCCTGGTAGGTATCTATGATTATTCCTGATAGGGACCATGATTGTCCCTCCTACTGTCCTGGCTGCTCCAGGTTCTGAGGGAGATGTTTGTGTCTGCTCCACACCAGCCACCTTGTCTTCCCTGTCCAGCATCTGGTTTGGTCCTCCTGGGGTAGACACAGGAGGGACTGAGTCAATCCCTCAGAGGTTCCATCCTCTTTTTCCAGGGGCTCAGAGCCAAGGTCTTGCCTGGCTTGTGACATGTGAGATGTGTCCCCTCCTAAGGGACATGCTGCCCGGTGGCCTTGCTCCTTCCTTCCCTGGGACTGGCACTGCTGCTCCCTGGATCGTTTCACTCTGATCCCATCAGGATTGCTGATATGGTTATCCCTAGTGCTCATCCCAGCCACAGAGCTCCAGGGAAGCTCCAACAGCAGGGCATTAATGCCACTCCCAGCAGGAGAGGGGCCGTGCTGTGGGCTCTGGGTACAGCCCATGGGCATCCGTGTCTTCCCAGGTGTGAGGAGGTGAAGTTCCATTCCCCCAAGCCTGTGTCAGTGACCCTGAAGGAAAACTACAGCATTCCCGAGCGCTGCCTGGGCATGAGGGACATGCTGAAGAAGTTCAAAGGTAAGGGGCTGCTTTTGTGCCAGCTCCTGGCACATTTGGGTTCTGGTTGCCCCCATACCCCTGGGCACGGGGAGGCTTTTCCAACAAGCTTTGTCCAGCTGGTCCCACTTTGTGCACTGATGAGTTCAGGATGGTTTCATGGTGGGGAGACCTTCCTTGTTGTGGTCTTAGGTGGGTTGTGGGTGGATCCTAAAGGCTTGGAGGTCACTCAGGGGTTTGAGGCACCCCGTTGCCCGTGAACTCTTGCTCTCAGTGTTGGCTCTCTCTGAAGGTTCTCAGCCACCCTCGTTCTGCCCCTGCTCTGCAGCAGATACCAAACATCTTGATGTGGTTTATGGTTATCTCGATTTTCTACGTTGCACTTCCCCATTGCCAGGGGCTGAGCAAAACCACAGGCACGAGCAAACAACCGTGGGAGGCTGGAAGGTCTGGGGGAGCCCAGCACCCACAGAAACACAGAACAGCTGAGGTTGGAGGGGACCTGCAAGGATCACCTGGTCCAACCCCCCTGCTCAAACAGGGACACCTGGAACTGGTTGTCAGAACCCTCATCCAGGTCACAGGCAACCAGCAGTAGGACAAGAGGGCACAGTCTTAAGCTGCGACGGGGGAGGTTTAGGTTGGACATCAGGAAGAAGTTCTTCACAAAGAGAGTGATCAGACATTGGAGGGGGCTGGCCAGGGAGGGGGTGGAGTCACCATCCCTGGAGGTGTTTAAGAACAGCCTGGATGTGGCACTCGGTGCCATGGTGTAGTTGACAAGGTGGGGTTGGGTCAAAGGTTGGACTCGATGATCTCACAGGTCTCTTCCAACCTGGTTGATTCTGTGGTTCAATGATTCTGTGATTCTGTGTCCATGCCTGCAGACCCCTGAAGCCTTGTCTGTCCTTCCACCCTTCTCTCTCTCCAGTGGACGTGGTCCTGGACCCCGAGACGGCGCACCCGGAACTCAGCGTGTCCGAGGACCGCAAGAGCGTGAGGCGTGGGAGCAAGAAGCTGCTCCTGTCCCTCTTCGACAACCCCAAGAGGTTTGGCACCGCCCCAGTGGTGTTGGGCAGTCAGAGCTTCTTCTCAGGCCGCCACTACTGGGAGGTGCAGGTGGGAGACAAGCCCGAGTGGGGGCTGGGGCTGTGCCGGGAGTCCGCCGGCCGCAAAGGCACCGTCCTCTTCTCCCCAAACAACGGCTACTGGGTGCTGAGGCTGCAGAACGGGGGCAGCTACGAGGCCCTGACCTCCCCCATCTCCCCCCTGACCCTAAGTGTGAGGCCCCGGCGCGTCGGGATCTTCCTGGACTACGAGGCAGGAGAAATCTCCTTCTACAACGTCAGCGACCGCTCCCACATTTACACCTTCACCGACCGGCTCACCGGGAACCTCCGGCCTTTCTTCTTCCTGGGGGGCTTTCTGGGGGGCAGAAATGCAGAGCCCTTGGTGATCTCCTGGGTCAGGGATACGCAGGGGACCGGGTGTGTCATCCTGTGACAGCGGCTGTCCTGGATTCTCACCGGTGGGCAGAGACCTGGGAGCCCAACCGGCTCCTCCAGTGAGCAGGAGCACCAGGGAAACACCTCTGTGCCTTGGGGAGGGTCCTGGCAGGATCCCTGCATGGTCCTGGCTGCTGGCTGGGCGTGACCTGATCCATGTGACACCCATCGTGTGCCACGTCCGTGCTGGGAGGGGCTCTTCGTGCCCTCACCCTCTGTGCCACCGATGGGGACAGGGGAGTCCCCTGATCACTGATGCCCTGGTGCTCATCTCACAGGCTGCTGGAGAAGGGTATAAGCCCAGCCTGCCACGTAGTGCTGATTTTGGTGTGAATTATATCAGAATAAGGCAATAAAGGGTTGATTTGGGGAGCCTTGTGTGGTTTAAGGTGTGGTTTTGTGATGTGTCCATCCCTGATAACCCAAAACATTTCAGAGGGCAAAGGGTGCTGCTGGACCTGCTCCTCTCCAGCCCAGAGAGCAGCTGTGGATCGTGTCCTTCAGACAGAAATCATAAAGCTGCTCAATTTGAGGCCGACTGAATTCAAATAAAATGAGATTTGGTAAAACACAGCCTGAAACACTCAGCACAATTTATCATTGGATCTTTGAATCACAGAATGGTTTGGGTAGGAAGGAACCTTAAGGGACCCTGTTCCACCCCCCTGCCATGGGCAGGGACACCTTATACTAGCCCAGGTGGTGCAAGACTGCATCCAACCTGGCCTGGGACATTCCCAGGGATGGGGCAGCCACAGCTTCTCTGGGCAACCTGTGCCAGGGCCTCACCACCCTCACAGGGGAGAATTCCTTCCCAATATCCCTTCCCAATATCCTCTGGCAGTGGGAAGCCATTCTCTCTTGTCCTGTCACTCCAGGCTCTTGTAAATAGTCTCTTGAATTTCTCTGGGATGTCCTGGATGGTGCTTTAGGAGTCTCCTGGTGACAAATGATGCTGGACTGGGATAGCAGTTTGAGTTCTGTTGTGTTTTGGGGAGTTCCACCCTCCTGCCTTCAGTTACAGGGTATGTCTTTTGGAAGCCACAGGGCAGAGAGATGAGCCCAGTCCCAACTTTGCCACGTCCCAGGAAGGAGGAGGGTGCTGGATCTCAGTGGGATCTGCAGTGCATTGACACCACGGCAATCTGACAGGGAGATTATGATTTTGTGTCAGCTCCATGGAGAGGGAGTTTATGGAATCTGAGGCAAGAAGGGACATGAACTTTGAGGGCTGGAAGCAGAGGCATTTGGAAGGGGGGAGTAGTGAGGACAGCCAGGAAAACCTGCTGTGCAGGGAAGAAACCAGGGCAAATGTCACTGGGCCAGGGGTGGGGCGAGGTGGCAGGATGGAAAGTGTCCAGAGAGCAAAAGCAACCCGACCCTGGGGAGGGACAGACGAGTGACACTTGCTGCAGTGCCGGGGGGGGGTGGTGGTGGTGAAGTGCTTCCAAAAGAGCAGGAGGAAGTGCAACAGCTGGGAGATCTTGCAGAGAGAGAGAAAAAATGAATGAGAAGGAAGGATGTGAACTCATCCTGATGCGGCATCCACAGCGTTTCTAGAAATCATGAATCTGCCTTGCCGGGAAAGACAGTGGAGGTCAAAGGCATCAGAGAGCTCTGAGCAGGCTCCCAAGTTTTCCAGCTGGTGGACTCTCTGCATCACCTGCAACTAAGGAACTGCTCAGGGCAGATACCAGTTTGATGCCCAGACTGGTTGGCAATGGGCAGCTGGAGAGAAGCCAGGAGCACTGGGGTCTGGTTTTGGGAGCTCTCTGGCTGTCCAAGTGTGGTTTGCAAGCAGGATTTCTGGTTAAGTCATGGCAAGTGGAGCTTGTCCCTGTTCTCCTCAGTGGAACTGCACTGATTGCCTGGCTCTGGCCTCCACACAGACCCTGCAAGGCCCAAGTCTGCTCAGCCTCAGCCAGGAGGGGGATGGCTGCACAGGATCATGGAATCATTTAGCTTGGAAAAGACCTCTGGTGTCATGGAGTCCATTGTCCCAGCACTGCCAAGGACTGCTCTGCTCAAGGTGTCTGGCTTGGCTGAAGGAAGAAATCCCTTGGGATACCACATCTGGCAGAGTGTCCACGGGTTGGGTGTTGCTGTTTTTTGAGCAATCAGTAGATTAAGGTCACATTTTTAGGCTCAGTTTTGTTACCCAGACGCACTGACAGTGTCCCCTGTTATGACTCAGCACAATTTACAGCCTTGCAGCTTTAGAAATGTGCTTTCTCAACAAGTTACATTTTCCTTTCTCTTCCAGCAAAAAATGTTTTGTCGCCTCAGGGGGTTGTGAGTCATTGTCTGCTTCTTTCTAAGCACTCAGCAGAAATGGCCTTTTGGGTCTTTGTGGCCACTTCTGCCTTCTCCTGGCTGTCACAGGGAAGGTGACAGCCAGGCACCATTTCTGCCATGATACTTCCATGTCTTCCTCAGCCCTGGAAGTCTGGGATACCTCCCTGCTTTAGGAAAACACTGCTTTTGTATGCAGCCTGCCAACCCATCCCTTTTTACATCACATTTTTGAATTCTGGCCCCTCAGAAGTGACACACTCCCTGACTGTGGTGTCTCTGGGAAGAGCTGGTCTGGGTGGGGGATGAGCCTCCCCTCCCTGGGGCAAACCAGGACCTGGTCCCTGGGATAAGGCACAGAGCTGGCACTCCTGAGTGCACGGGCATTTTGCCTTCAGGGTGTCCCATTCCTCTCTGAAAAAGCGGAGATGGAAAAGCCATCAGACCACGAACCATGACTGCCATCAGTCCACATCTCCATCAGCACAGTCCAGCTCCTCCTCCTGTGGGGTGCCAGACTCCAACCTCCAACTCCTCTGGCTTTTGTTGTGCCTCAAAATGCCTGTGGACACACCAGAGTGACGTAAACAACTCACATAGAGATGTGCAGGGATGTTACAACAATGATGCTATTCTTATCACAGTAAGGACTTAATTTCAGTAAATTAATGACTTAAATTCAGTAAATACCACACCCTGGTTTCAGGATGAGTCCCTCTCTTAGTAGTTTACAAATTCTGAAACCCTTGACAGCATTGTTCTTGTTTTGATCTGAATCCAGAGGAAACCCCCTCGAAAGCCACCCTCCTCTGGGGTCCCAGCCCCTCTTTCTCTTCATCTGCTGCCTCAGCCTCAGTGCCCTCTGCTTTCTTGTATTCCCCTGCCTGAGCACCTCACAGGGCTGTTTCTGGGAGGCATGAGCACCACAAATAGCCATGAGCTTCCCAGGGAAAAATTTCCTCCCTGTGAGGGTGGGGAGGCCCTGGCACAGGTTGCCCAGAGAAGCTGTGGCTGCCCCATCCCTGGGAGTGTCCAAGGCCAGGTTGGACGGGGCTTAGAGCAACCTGGGCTAGTGGGACAGTGTCCCTGCCCAAGGGGTGTAATGACATGATCTTCAAGCTTCTTCATGATTCTTTATGATTCCACAGCCCAAGGGCTGCACAGTGTGAGGGTTTCCTTGCATTCCTCAGCTCCAGCAGCAAAATCAGCCTCAAAAAGCTGCATCAACAGCAAATACAGCCCCTGCTCCGGGCAGGGGGATCCCTGGGTGTGGATTTGAGCTGATGGTGACATGGGTACTGCAGCTCCTGCCTGCTCTGGGCCACCATCCTCACTGCTCCTCCTCTGCAGAGCGTGGGGGCTCTGGAGATGCCCAGGGATGCTCTCCCCACACACACCCTCCTCCTGCCTTTGCCTCTCTCGTGTGGGCTCCGTTCACACCTCAGTGCCCAAGGGGGGGGTGGATTTACAGCACTTTGGGTCCCTCTCCGGCACTCTGCAGCTCCTCTGAGCTGTCACACGTGGGTGGGTGTGAGATCAAGGCAAACATGAGCAATTCAGGGCTCCCTCAGGCTCCCAGAATAGTGGTGAGGAGTGAGCTGAGGTACCCGCAGCGTGGCTGCTGTGGGAGGCTGGAGTGTGACCCGAGTGGTTGAGGACATTGCACAGGGGGTTGTTCTCCACAGGCTCCAACAGTGCCCAGGCTGGGTGATGCTCCCGGGGTGACCCCACACCCTGTGTCCTTCAACAAGAAACCCCAAGGCTGTGGGACTGCCCCCACAGGGGCAGATGGGGCTTGTATCCAAGAGGCACTGTGGAGGCTCAAGTGATTTTGGGATGATCCCATTGCAGGTCTTCCCCCTCCTGTCCCCTGCTCCTGCTGTTCCCTGGAGTGAGGGCAGCTCTGGGCACTGGGGTCTGTGCCAGTCTCAGCCCTCAGGGGCACGTCTCTGGGCTCCAGCACTCTGCTGGTTGGCACCCAATGGCCCAAGTGTTTTCACCTCCAGCATGGCCATGATGATCCCTGCTCCTGGAGCTGGTCCTGGGGCGTGCAGGGCCTGGGGAGTCCAGGCTTGGACCAAAGCCGCCACCTCCACATGCAGCTCTTTGTCCCCAGGGTGAAATCCACCCCCCAGCCAGGGGCTCCCTCCCCTCAGGAGGAAGGAGGCTCTGCTCCTGCTCTCCACCTCCCTCTCCTCCTCCCTGGGTGCTATTTTGAGTGGATGCAGTGGTGGGATGACTGATGGCATTCACGCTGCCCCGTGGGCTGGGGAGCCGGGGGCTGCAGTTCCTGAAGTGACAAGATGTTCTCCTTCCTCCCCCAGACACACCCACGTCCCCCTGATCCCTCCCAGCCCCACCCGGGGCTCCTCTGGCTGCTCATCTCCCACCCAACCTCTGTGTCTGCTCCTCTTCACCCCTGCCCAGGAGCTCCCCTCCCGCTCTGCCCCCCTGTGTCACCCTGATGGTCGTGTTTGTCCTCCCACGTTCAGTCTGGAAATGCTGTGGGGTGAGCTGAACCTTTTCTCCCTCGGGAGAAACCCAAATCCTCCTTGTTCATCCAACAGAGCCTGCCCAGAGCTGACCAGAGCAACCCGAATACCCGCAGTGGGGAGGGAAATGCCATCAGGGATGTGGGAAATGCCATCAGGGATGTTGGAATTGCCATCAGGGATGTGGAAAATGCCATCAGGGATGTTGGAAATGCCATCAGGGATGTTGGAATTGCCATCAGGGATGTGGGCTCCATCTCCTTCAGCTCCAGGGGGGACCAGTGGAGATGTCTCCTTGCAGGGGCAGGTCCTGCCCTGGGCTGGGGTCCAGCAGGGTGATCTCTGGAGAGGAATCTCCAGGGATGGGCAGGTTTTGGGGGCACAGAGAAAAAACACCTTTTCTCCTGAGAGGGAATATCTGCCAAGCCTCATGTCCCAGGTAAATGAGAGCTAAATGAAATAGTTCTGAAAGTCTCGCAGGGAAACGTATTTTTTCCACCCTCAGCTCTGGGAATAGCTGATCCATTTTAGCTGCAGCTCTCAGAAAGCTTTCCCTAAACCAGCCAATGTGTTAAATTCCAGGCCCTAAAGGTAATATTTTAATTGATTATAATGGGGCCAGGGATGGAATTTAACGAGCTCCCGGTTGTCATAATGAGTGGTGATTAAATGCTTTCTAAAAAGTGTGAGCCAAGCTACCTGACTGTAATCTGAGCCTTTCTCACACCTCCTCCTTCATGGTTTTTCTTGTCTTATTTTGCAAAACAGGACGTTCAGACAGGGAAAGCTTGTGGGAGTTTTGACAGTGTGGAAAAGGAAATAAAGAACATGTTGCCACTATGATAATGTCAGCTATTGTCATCCCAAAGGGTTGTAATAGAGGCAAAGACAGAGAGTTCTTACAAAAATATTTATTTATTGAAATCTGGATTGAATATTATGCCAAAAGTACAATTAATTAAATACAGAACCTACAACCCGAGTCTGCATTAAAAAAATAAATCTATTAAATAAAATTCTTGTTTAGCTTGGAGTTATTGCACCTGATCCCTCCCCTATAAAAAATTAAATAGGAAACCATTAAGTTGGATTCTGGAACGTTTTCAGTTTCTCAGGTAGCTCTAAAGGGCACTGAAGCATTTCTGATGCACCCACAGCTGGGTCGTGCTCGCCCATCCCGGGAGCCGGGACACGGAGCAGGATCTGGGCAGGGTCTCAGTTCAGCTCCAGGTCGTTCATGTACTGCTGGACCCACTCCTGCTCGGGGTTGGCACAGACTTGCCGGCCCTTCTTGGTGATAAACCTGTGGGGTGCAGAGAGGTCAGTTTTTGGTGGGAGAATGAATGGGGAATCACAGGATCACGGAATGGGCTGGGCTGGAAGGGACCTTAAAGATCATCTCATTCCACTCCCTGACTTGGACAGGAACACCTTCCACTAGCCCAGGTTCAAGGCCCTGGCCTTGGACACTTCCAGGGATGGGGCAGCCACAGCTTCTCTGGGCAACCTGTGCCAGGGCCTCCCCACCCTCACAGGGAAGAGTTTCTTCCTAATGTCTTATGTAAATTTACTCTTTTGGTTTTCATCCCAGCAGGGGATTCCAGGGACAGAACAAGAGCCCTGCCCAATTCCAGCCTCTCCCAAGGGTGGGATGAGAATACTGTGCCCATCCACACCAGTTAAGTCTTCAAAGTGGTAGAGCAGGACCAGGGTGAGACTTCTGTGCTCTAAACCCACAGAGCATCACCTTGTACTTCTTGTCTCCCCCAGCCTCCATCCCCTGTCTTTGGAAAAGGGCTGTTTCCCTCCCTGGATCCTCATCCCAAATCCCCCCCTGCCCTGAGGAGGGGACTTACACAACGCCTGGCTGGGGGCACTGGCTGTTGGTCTCATAATAATCCACCACGAAGCTCCGGGGCAGCTGCCGGGAGAAGTAGGAGAAGCAGCAGGAGGTCGGGGGGTCGGAGCCAACTGTGGAGGGCAAAGACAATCATCAGCAGGGGCAAGGGATGGGGAGCAGGGCCAGGGAGCTGGGATCCCACATCCCTGGCTCTGGGGAGTAGGGATGACGTGGAAGAAGAAGAAGGGAAAAGGAGAGGTCTTTTTAATTCTTCCTTCAGTTTTTTCCCTGTTGGCTTCACCCTGAGCTGGCACTGACAGAGCCTGTGTCACCAGGCAACATCTCCCAGCCCAAACCTGGCCACCCTCAGCCCTCCTCAGGGTGCCCTGCACAGCACCACTGACCTCTGCAGCACTGTGTGGGGGTGTGGTTGTGGTTTTAACCCTCTTTTACCCCAAAAAGGGTAAAACAGGGTTTAGGTTTTACCCTAATGGTCTTTGAGCTGTGCCTTTCCCGGGGCAGGAGAGCCCCCATGACCCTGGAACACATTCCTGAGGATGGTCTGACAACATGGGGAGGGACCCAGGGTGGAAGTGCTGGCAGAAGGGACTCTGTCCCAGCAGGGGCATCTCTCCTGTCCCCATGGAGGGAGGATGGGGAGCCCCTGGACTTACATGGTGCAGCAGAGCTCTGATAGCAGAAGGCAGCAACCAGGACGGCGAGGGCAACCACGGAGACCTTCATGTCAGCAGAGAAGTGGTGGCTGGAGCTCAGCAGGCAAGGGGAGCTTGAAAGCCTCTTTTCTGGCTGATGCTGAGACGGTCACCAGCCCCTCAATTTATGGGGCGAGAGGTCCATGTGGAGCCTTACGTAGGCATGATGGAATTTCCCCCAGAGGAGAGTCCACTCGTGGTGCAGTCCCGTGATGGAACAGAGCAGCCCCAGCCCCGGAAGAGTGAAGCTCCCCCCTTGATTCAGTGCCTCCCCAGTGACACAGGATATGAAACAGTGACTGTGGCTATTTCTGCTTCTTTCATGCCTGTCCCTTAGCAAGAAGTTCCTCTGTGGAGGTTCCTGCATTTGTCAAGTCCCCTGTTGCCCAACCTGCCTGAGTAGCCCAAAGGACAGAGCTGGGCAGAAGGGCATCAATGGGATGAGGCTGGTTAGGGGAAAAAGGGGCTGTGGGACTGGAAAAGGTCCTTTACCATGGACTGCTTCCCTCACACACCGCCCCGGGAGCAGGAGATGGGAGCTGTCACCAGAGCCCTGTACGTGTTCCACAGAGCTGGAGGTGACTCAGGGCATGTCCTGCAGCTGTGACAGCACTGCAGGCACCAACACAGGTAGTGGTGAGCATGAGACGGGAATCCCAGAGTTGAAGCACTCAAATTTCCTCAAATTTAAGGGAAGGGAGAGAGCTGAGATGGGGTGTTATCTCCTGGAAGTGCCCGTTGCACTCCAGGTCCTATAAAGAGACCCTGAATGACCAATTTGGACTAGACAGTTAAATTTCAAGGGCTACTGGTAGGTGAGGCCTTTCATTCTTAGCCTTGGGGCTGCAGAGAGCCATAAGATGTTTGGAGACTTTGTGACCCTGAGGATGAGGCAGAAGGAGCTCCAGCAGCAGGGTGAGGAAGGAGACACTGCTTCTGAAGATCAGGAGATCAGGAGCAGAGTAACTGGGGTGAGGCCATGAGTAGAAACTGGGATTTTGGGAAGAAAAGAGTATCCTGTCTCAGCAGAAAATTGTCATGACAAGGGGAAGTAGCACATCATATGGGAGAGGGTAAGAGCTCACAGCTCTCCCTGGGCTGAGACAGGGATGGTTCACTGGGAAGAAGCCACCAGCCTGCACAGAGTGCCATGGAGGTCTAACAAATTCCCCTCTGTCCCTGAGGAGGAGAGGGAAGGCCTGGCAGGGAGGTGATGAATGCTCTGGGAAGAGCTGGGGGCTCTCCAGCTGTAATGAGATGTTCCTAGAAGGATATGTGTTCTCCAGAGAGAAGCAGGCGTTCCTGGGATGTGACTCCTTTTTATTTTCAAGGCATCATGGAGTGGTGATGTCTTGGGGGATGCTTCCAGTGGAAGGATTATAACGTCAAGTGGAACAACCCAACCTCACCAGCAGCACCTCTGCACCCTCCCCACAGTGCTGGGCACTGACTCATCCTCTTTCTATTAAAGGCTCCAGCCCCTGCCCCAGGAACCTTCTGGAAATAACCCGGTGTTTTCCAAATATCCTCCAACACTGCATGGTGGGCACAGCCCTCCAGCAGCCATGGCTGGTTGGCTCCATGAGGGATAACTGCTGTGCTCCAGGCAGGATAATTCTCTACTCCAGGCAGGATAACTGCTGTGCTCCAGGCAGGATAATTCTCTGCTCCAGGCAGGATAACTGCTGTGCTCTAGGCAGGATAACTACTCTGCTCCATGCAACCAGAGAGGGGTCTGGAGGACAAGGCCACCTTGGACTTGCACAGGAGAAGTCCCAGGGATGTCCCACCCTCAGGGAGGTTCCTGGTGGGAGCCGTGGTGATGCCCCTCACCCAGGCAGATTGATCCCATGGAGCAAATGCGGCTCTTGCCAAGTTGGGCATCACCTTCCTGGACACACCACGGCCCCCTCTCCATCCTTCCCTCTGCACAGGCACCTCACAGGTTCACTCATCCATCCAGATCCCATTCCCTCACTCCACTCGTCATGTTGCCTGTTCCCAGCTATCCCAGGAGGATGAGGAGGGCTCCTGGCCAGGCAGGAGATGGGAACTCGGCGTTCCGACTGTTCCAGCTGGACTAGGAGCCGTCTGTGAGTGAGCTCCAGCTCCCTCGGATCCCGGCTGGCTGCCCAGGGAATACAGTTGTGGAAGTACGTAAGAGCTCTGAGCTGTTCCCCGTGATTGTGCCTTCAAGAATTCGTGGGTCATGTCTCCAGATCCACCTCCTCCAGCCATCTGCTCCTGCCCAGAACTCCATTTATGGGGAGGAAATGAAGACGAGACCCGTCTGATAAAAGATGAGTCTCGTGAAAACAGAGGAATTAATTGGAAATCTGCAGCGATTATTCAAATGTTTCCAGTGAAAGATTTCCCCTCTCAGGCAGCTGGACACCTCCCTGCCTTCATCCCTTTGCTACCAAGAAGATGCCAAACTATTTCAGACTCTCAGGGATCATTTTTTTAGTTAATAAAAACAAAAAAAATTCCTTAATTCGGTGAGTCAGTTTAGTTTAGACAATTTGTTTTACAGGGGTCTGGGAAGGGCTGAAACTTTACTACTGCTGAAAGCAAAAAATAATCCCAGAGCCAGGTTCTCGAGGAATCTAATTTTTCCTTAGAAATCTGAGCAAAGCCCTCGCTCTACCAGCTGGATAAAGGTGGGAGGTTACAGTCATGTCGGTGATGCCCTGGGATGTCACAACACATTCCTAAAAAATGTTTCCTTACCCACTCCCCACATTCCAGTCATGATGAAATGACAGAGTCACCTCTTCCAGCTCTTCCCCTTTTTTAGGAAGAGAGGTTGGGTGTGTTTTGGATGAAGAACCATCCTACCCTTGAGACATGAAGATGGCCATGGAGGAGCGGGCAAAGTGGGCTGGAACATCTCCAGGGGGATTAAGTTCATTGCAGGGCAAAACTGTGGTATGAGAGGGAAGTTTTCCCATCTTGGCTCCAGTGGTTTCAGGATTCCTGACTCAGCAGGCACTGTTTGGAGTCAGTGGGACTTGAAGGAGTCTGGCTGATGCTGCTCTGATTTACACAAAGAGGTTTTCTCCAAGTCCCTTCAAAAAATCCCAGGAGAAAGTGCTAAGGAAAGCAAATGCCCAAAATAGACTCAGTGACAGCAGAAATGGGGAAATTCTCCATCTTGAATGAAAAGGGGAACCTGGAAAAAACTGGTGAGACTGGCTGATGTAAGGTGCTATTTCTAGCAGGGTTTAATGAGGAGGAATTGGGATTAGCTCAGAAAAGGAAGTAATTAAAAAGGTCCTGGGTTCAGAAACTGCCTCTAAGACAAGACCCATCATTTCCTGCAGCTGCCTCCCTCCTGCCCAGCTCCAGCACCAGTGGCTTTGTACCAGCACCCAGGAATTTCACCCCCACCATTCTTGACATAGGTGGAGAAATGTTGGGGTTTTTCAGATGATGTCATGTCCCAGAAAGGGCTCCAGTGGGACCCTGTGCCTGTGGGAGTGACTGGGGATTGTGTCTCCAGTGTGGAGGGGCAGGGGGAGAGCAGGGCCACCTTGGCTGGTGGCATGAGCAGTGCTGGTCACCTCTGGCTGCATTCCAGAGGAAACCCTGAAGTCATGTCAGGGCAGGAAGTTGCTCAGAGCTGATAAGAAATGTGTATCTTGTCAGAGGTTCCGTCCTCCCCCGGAAAGACTTTTCCCAGTCTGGAAAAAACACCCCCCAGGGAACACAGTTCTTTCTGGTGGCTGATGCCTCAGACCTCTCCTGGCCTTTTCTTGGAAGCAAAGCACATCAAAAAGGATGAAGTGTACAGCATTTCAAAGCAAATGAAAGTGAAATAAAAAAAGCCTCCTTGCTCCAAATCCTTGGCATGAAAGGACAAAACAAAGAAAACTCGAATTTTAGGAATTTTTGAGCTTTAGGGACTGGCTGTGGGGCTGTGCTTCTGGCTTGCCCTGACTGCTGGTTCTGGGGGCTGGGATATGCCTGACCCTCACCCCTCAGCATCCCTCAAAGCCCAGATGTCTGGGAGCACCAGGCAAAGTCTCTCTGCGGGAGCTGCATCCTCTGCCCACCTCGTTGGTGAGTCCCCCAGCAGGAGCAAGGAGGACCAGGCTGAAAATTCAGAGCTCTGCTGGGATGGCAACTATAAGAGAGTAAATTTAGATAAGACTTTAGGAAGAAATCCTTCCCTGTGAGGGTGGGGAGGCCCTGGCACAGGTTGCCCAGAGAAGCTGTGGCTGCCCCTGAATCCCTGGAAGTGTCCAAGGCCAGGTTGGACAGGGCTTGGAGCAACCTGGGCTAGTGGGAGGTGTCCCTGCCCATGGCAAGGGTGGGACTGGATGGGCTTTAAGGTCCTTTCCAACCCAAACCATTTTGGGATTCTTTGAAAACCAAACCCAGTTTTTAAATGAACCCACTGGGACTTGTCTGCTCATCGTAGCAGAGGAAAAAGGAAAATAAGGAAGACACAAGTTGATTGTTTTCATTTTCCTTGGTGCTCCTGGAGTGCAGCTCTCTGGAGGTTTGGTGGGATGGGTGCAGGCAGCCAGGGGAGCACAGGGTGGTCACTGCACCCCAGGGGTGCTTCAGGGGTGGCTGAGAACAACCTTCCCCTCCTCACTGAGGGGGCTCAGAGCAGAGACAACCTTTAAGCTTGTGCCAGGGCCATTGCCAGGCTGGAGGACTTCCCTAATTATGGCTTCACGGAATCATTAAGGCTGGAAAAGCCCTCTGAGACCATCGAGTCCAACTGTTCCCCCGGCACTGCCAAACCCACCACTGACCCACGTCCCCAAATGCCACATCCACACGTCTGTTAAACCCCTCCAGGGATGGAGACCGATGGCCCTCAGCCCCCCTTCAGCCCCCCAAGTGCCCAGGGCTGCTTTGGCCCCTCTCTGCAGGCAGGGCTGTGTCACTGGGGGGGGTTGGAGCCCCACGGGAGGTGTGAGCTCCCAAGGGAGGGGTGACTTTCCAGCTGCCAGTAAACCCCGTGGGCACACACAGATGTTTACTGGCCTCTCGATTTGTGCAGAGCTGTAAAACCACTTCCCATGAGTGGGGCTGGTTGGAGGTTGGGGCTGGTTGGAGGCTGGGGAGCTCTGCAGCGTCTCTCTGAAGTGCAGGGCCTGGCCCTGTGCTCTGGAGGGTTTGGCCACCCCAGACGGGTTTGTGGCCTTCAAAGGGGCCATTGTCTGGCTGCCCTGGTCAGCACGGGCTGTGCCTGGCACCCACATCCCCTGGGGCAGAGGAAAGGGTTGCCAGTGTGCCACAGCCCCTCAGCCCCTCCTGCACCCCTCCACAGCCCCACAGCCTCTCCTGCACCCCTCCACAGCCTGACAGCCTCTCCTGCATCCCCCCACAGCCATTCAGCCTTTTCTGCATCCCCTCACAGCCTCACAGCCTCTCCTGTACCCCACCACAGTCCCACAGCCTCTCCTGCATCCTCCCACAGCCCCTCCTGCCTCCCTCCACAGCCCCACAGCCCCTCCTGCATCCCCCCACATCCCCTCAGCCTCTCCTGCATCCCCCCACATCCCCACAGCCCCTCCTGCACCCCTCCACAGCCCCTCAGCCTCCCCGTGTGGGCTCCTGCATCCCCTGGGGACCGTGCAGGGAGGTGGTGTTGGGGTTGGTTTATGAGTGGCAGTGGAGGGACTTGGCTTGGTCAGGGATCACTTCTCCCCAGGCTGTGAGCAGAGGGACAATGCTGTGACCCTCAGAGCACCTCATCTCTGCCCTGGGTGAGACCACCAGCGTCTCCCAAATGGAGCACCCCACAACCCAGAGTGTCCACCCGTGGCCTTATGGGCACCTCACTCCCCAGAGCTCACATCTGCTCATGGACTTATGGGCAGGAGGAGCAAATGGCTGTGGGAAGTGACAGGGGTGAATTCATACTCTTTCTGTGCTCCAAGACCCTTCAGTGCCAGGACTGGGAGGGTGAGCTGTATCCCAGGGGAAGGCAGACAGAGCCCCCCCTCAGCCTGGGGACAGCCCTCACCATCACCCACCCAAGTGCCCTGCATCCCCCTGCCCTGGGGGTATGGGCTTTATGGCTCTTGGCAAGGGCAGGATTTCAGGGGGACCTGAAGGAGTCCCAAAAGCCTTGTCACCGTTTATACCCCAGGGGGTGATGGCACAGCACCCCCACAACATCCTTCCCTACAGTCTCCCTCTTTGAATACTTTCAGCTTTCCACTTCTCCCCTGCCTGCACCAAAACAAACCTCGCAGCCCAGCCTGGGTGGGGCTGAAGTGGTAAAAAAATTGGCTCGTTTCCAGGAATAATAAAGGAAGCTTGAGAGGGGTCAGCTCAGGAACGCTTGAGCTGCAGGAACTGCAATAGCAGAGGGCTCTGGGATTTGCCAGAGAAGCGAAAACCAGCGCACGGAAGCAGCAAACCGAAACCAGAAAGTGGCTTTGGAGGTCAGCGAGGGGGAAATGCTCAGGGCCATCCCGGGCTGGATCAAAGCTGGAGCCCTGGGGCTGGGGGAGGAGGGACCCCCCCTTCCAGGAGGCTTCTCAGCGCTCCGGGGGAAACAACATCGCAGTGACAAAGGGCAGCTCTGTGGGCACAAACTGCTCCGTGCCACCACACAGCCGAGGGGTGCAGCTGCAGCAGCTCTTTGCAGCCTCCTCCTCCTCCTCCTCCTGCTCCAGCTTCACCACATTCAGCAGCCAGGGATGGTTTCTTCCCTCTCACTGACCATCCCAATGCTTCCAGGTGGAGGACAGAGCTGCCGGTCACATCCCCCCTGCCTGCCCTGGTGCTCTACGCGCACCATCAGCCCTGCAGGGGAGCAGAAGGTGTGAAGTTCCCATGATCAAAGCTGTCCCTGGCTGTGTCTCTGTGCAGCCACAGCCTGTGTCACCTTGTCACCGGTCGCTGCAGTGCTGGTGTTTGTCACTTCCCCGAGCACACACTGACACGAGAGTTGCGAGCACAGAGGAACAGAAAACTCCCACTCTTGGTTTCTGCATGATTTATTTCCATGGCAAAAAGCCATCATTTGGTTTCGTTCCGTAATTTGGCCAAAAGCCGGAGCCACTTCTTGTTCTGCCCAGAGCTGCTCAGACTTACCCAGGGAATGAAGAACTGGTCCTGCCAGGGCTTGTTGTGAATCTGGAAAAATCCAACACCTTCCCTGATATCCATGTCAGGACTTACAGAGCCCTTGTCCCTACTAAAAGCACACACTTGGCCACTCTGCTGAGGTCTCTGCCCAGTTGAGGTTGAGCCTGCAGCCTTCCACAGGGATGTAAGACCATGAGAGGAAGGAGGAATGCAAAAGAGATCCTCCCTGTGGGGTAAGTGTGGGAAGGAACAGACCATCACCTGTCTTGGAGGCCTTGAACCTTCTCCTTTCAGTCCCTGCTGGGGACGAGCCAGTTTATGAAGGTTGGTGACTCCACTGATCTCATGTGCAGCCCCAGGGTAGCTGAGCATGGAGTTTGGGCTTCTGGGGGTGAAAATCCAGGCTCAGGAGCCCAACCACAGGCCTGAGAACCCTCCCTGCAGTGGAGGGTCTTTGACTGCACCCCCAGAATGTGGCAGAACATCAGGAAGCCCAGCTCACTCCCTCCCTGCTCCCCAGGCAGGAGCTGCCCTGAGCTGAGACTTGAAAGTCTCTCCCATGCCAGGGGGGTTCTCCAGCACTTGCTTCTCACCTCTTTAGCCAGAAATTCATCTTCAACTCAAGGCATCCTTTGCACGGAGAGGTTCAGGCTGGCAAAGTGTCTCAGGTTTGGCAAATCCCTTCTTCCAGTGAACTCCCTGCTCCCAGGTGAGATCCTGCCCTTTGGGATGCCTGGGACTGTTGAGGGCAAGCTGGTGAAGTGTGGGTTAGATAAACACCAGTGAGAGAGGCTGGGAATGGGCTGGAGGGTTGTGACCTGTGGCACAAAGTCCAGCTGGAGGCCAGGCAGCAGCAGGGAACCCCAGGGATCGATACTGGGTATTCTTTTATATCCTTATGACCTGACTGATGGGACAAAGTGCACCCTAAGCGAGCTGGCAGGGGACACAAAACTGGGAGGAGGGGCTGGCACACTGCAAGGACATGCTGCCTTCACAGAATCATGGAATGTTTTGGGTTCAAGGAGATCTTAAAGCCCATCCCGTTCCACCCCCTGCCATGGCAGGGATGCCTCCCACTATCCCAGGTTGCTCCAAGCCCCATCCTACCTGGCCTTGGACACTTTCAGGGATGGGGTAGCCACAACTTCTCTGGGCAACCTGTACCAGGGCCTCACCACCCTCACAGGGAACAATTCCTTCCTAATATTTAACCTAAATCTTTTCTTTTTTAGTTTAAAGCTGTTCCCCCTTGTCCTGTCCCTATTGGCTCGTGTGACATCCATAGAAACCTCGTCAGGCTGGAGAAATGGGCTGACAAAAACCTCATGAAGTTCAACAGGAGAAGTGCAGAGTCCTCTCCCTGGGGAGGAACACCCCCAGGCACCCCCAGGATATGCCAGTGCCAACCAGCTGGAAAGCAAAAGGCCCCAGGGCTCCTGGTGGACACCAGGCTGGACATCAGCAGCAAAATGCCCTTGGCACCCAAAGTCCAACAGGTTCCTGGGATGCCTGAGGAGGAGCATTGCCAGCAGATCAAGGGAGGTGACCCTTCCCCTCTGCTCAGCACTGCTGAGGCCCCTCCTGGAGTGCTGGGTCCAGTTCTGGGCTCCCCAGTACGTGGACATACTGGAAAGAGTCCAACAAAAGGCCATGGAGATGATGAAGGGGCAGGAGCATCTCTCCAAGGAGAAAACGCTGACAAAGCTGGGACAGTTCAGCCTGGAGAAGAGAAGGCTCAGGGAGATCTTAACAATGTGTGTGTGGGGGGTAAAGTAGACGGACCCCAACACTTCTCAGTGGCCACTGACAGGACAAAAGGCAGCAAGAAATTCCATTTAAACACCAGATAAAATTTTATTGAACAACAAAACAGGCTGCCCAGAGAGGCTGTAGAGTCTCACAGCCCACCTGAACATGGTCCTGGACAGCCACTGAGCAGGGACTGGGCCGGGTCCAGTGAATTCCAGCACCCTGCTGGCCCGTGTTAACCCAAGCACTGTTGGTCTGGGGGGGGGCAGGCAGAGCGTTTTGGGAAGCACAGATCCCTCAGTCCAGCCACCTCTGAGCTCCACAGGCAGCCTCTGATAAGCACCCGCCACATAACGGCACGAGAGCTGTCGCTCGGTTTGGTTTTTTTCCAGAGTTGCATAACCTTATGCAAACACTGAGCCTTTCCCTATAGAGCCTCACAGGGAAAACCCCTTCCTGCAGTCCAGAGAACCCGTTCTCCTCCTTGTGGCCAGGCCACCTGGCACAGTTAGTTTCCTTTCGATTTGAATAACTCCAGAACGAGCGCTGAGTCAGAGCTCACATACTTGGCTCCACTGTATCCCATTATTCCTGGCTTTCTTTTCATTCCCTTCAGCTATTTCACTTTCGTGTCATCCTTTATCATCATCCTGGACTTTCCATTTCGAGTTCTCCCAGCTCCTTTTAAAAGGGAGCAGATTCCAGCTGCTTCAGACGGAGCTGCATCTTCCGGAGCTTTTGGTCCTGCTCTGACATCCCTCACCCGACGGAAAGATGAAGGTCTTTGCAGCTGTTCTGGCTCTTTTCCTCCTTGCAGCCTCCTTCTCCCAAACTTTCTCTGGCCCAGGTGAGTCCTGCTTTTTCATTTGTGAAGGAAGAACAGATCTGAGCCTTTGCTGTTATTTCTCCTTTGGGATCCCAGGCAGAAAACTGGGAATTTATCAGCATTGGTGCCACTGTCTGCTCTGCGCAGAGATCAGCTGCTTGTAGGAACCCTGGGATTAAAAAATCCATCCATCCATCCATCCATCCATCCATCCATCCATCCATCCATCCATCCATCCATCCATCCATCAGCACTCTGAGAAATCTGAGAAGGATTTGGGTTGGAAGGGACCTTAAAGGTCATCTTTTTCTACCCCTCTGCCATGGACAGGGACACCTTCCTATCCCAGGTTGCTCCAAGCCCCATCCAACCTGGCCTTGGACACTTCCAGGGGTGGGGCAGCCACAGCTTCTCTGGGCAACCTGTACCAGGGCCTCACCACCCTCCCAGGGAATAATGTCTTCCTTGAATCCAACCTAAACTGACCTCATTTATTTTAAAACCACCCCCCTACTTGTCCTAGAGCAACTAAAAAGTTTGTCCCCATCTTTCTTACAGACCCATCCTCCATTCATCCATCCATCCATTTATCCATCATCCATCCATCTGTCCATCAACCCTGGGCTCAGAGTACTTATTCCTGATTAGAGTTGAGGGATTTCAGCCTCTGCCCTGGGTCTGGGGGAGGTGGGGAAGCGAAGCTCTGAGCACTGGCAGGGTGGGAATCTCCTGCAGTACCTGATACCGCTCCTGGCTTTGGCCCAGGTGATCCCCAACATCCGTTTAATTTGAATTGTTCTCTAATTCCCCTCTCCCTTCCCCACCAGCACGGCTCCCAGTGCTCACACTGTTTGTCTCTTTGCCTCTTCCAGTTGGACCTGACCTCCCCATCTGCTGCTTCAAGTTCACTCGCCACGAGCTGCCCCGGGACCGAATCCTGCGTCACTACAGCACCAGAACCAGCTGCCCCCAGCCAGGCATTGTGTGAGTGACCCTGGGCTGGCACAGGGCAGGGACAGGGCAGGGACAGCCACCCTGGGGGTGACCAGCCCTGCAGGGTGGCTGTGGGCACGGGGGGGGTCTGCAGGAACAGAGCAGGGAGAGGCGAACCCCAAGGGAAAAGGGCTGGCACAGGGACCGCTGGGGATGCTCCTTAAAATCTGGGTTATGGGGATTTTAGTATAACTCTTTCAGCACTTTAGCTAAGTGCCTGTGAATTAGGTTCCTGAAATGGTGTTTTGTATTTCTTGTCAAGAATCCCGATGGACAAAGGTTGTAGCAAGGCAGAGAACATTTCATCTGTATAAAATGTTCTTGGAACAGGACATGGCAGGCACATCGCTTGACTGAAGAGAGTCAAAACTATCCAGAAGTGCCCAAAATCCCTGACAATGGTCAAGGCAGGACAGACAGAATTGATGAAGACTTTTATGGGTGTCTTGGGATCACCAACTCAAATCTGGGAGTTGTGCCTGTGGAGCATGGACAGTTTTTGTGCTGGGTGCATCCCCATGAGGGATATTAGTTAGGTATTCTAATTAGATGATGCTGTAAGTTTGTAAAACCTGTGTGTGTGTGTGTGCATAGACCTTTGTGCACCTAAGACAACTCATTAAAGAGGTTTTTTTTTTACCTTTCTATACTAACATTGTCCAGAAAAGGATTTCTTCGATTTTAGGCAACAGGGACACCCAGGGATGTTCCCACGGGAGTCGAGGAGGCAGCGTGGGAAAAGGGGTGGGAGGGGTGGAGAATCACAGCCAGAATCAGCTCGGGGCAGGGGGGAAAACCTCTTGCAATGCCCCGAATCTGGGATCCAGGCTGTCCTGGGAAGCAGCTTGGAGCCAAGGCCTGACGTGTCCCATCCTGTTCCACAGGTTCGTCACAAGGAGAGGCCACCAGGTCTGTGCCAATCCCAGTGACACCTGGGTCCAGAGGTACCTGCAGAGCTTGGAGCAGAACTGAGCCGGGCAGGATGGCAAGTGGAGCTGCTGTCCTGCACAAATCACCTCATCCTGAGCCCCAGCCATGGAGCAGGGACAACGGGAGCTGCAGGAGCCCACGGCATCTGCAGGTGTCTCCAAGGGACTGCTGGAAGGACTCCCCAGGACACCTCGTGTTGTTGGGGTTGCTGCTGCTCACCCTGAGCTTCCACAGACTGGGCTGTGACCTCATCCCTCTGCCCTGACCCTCCACTGGTAGCCTGGCAAGGCCCAGGGGGCTGCACCTTTGTTATGTTATTTGAAATTATATTATTTGTTGTTGTATTGAAGTTACAGTAAATTATTTATGAAATTATCATATGGGGTAGGCAGTGCTTTTTTTTTTTTTTTATGGGAGGGTGACAGGGAGGATATTTATAGGATGGTGACCCAATATTAGATGATGAGTGGCCCTGGTTTGCACACGTGAACTCATGATTCTGGAGAATAAAGAATTTGGACAAAACCTCTGCTTTTTTCCTTTTCTGTGCCTCTCTGTGGTGTTACAGCACAGACAGAATGCCTCCCTGAGCCTCTCTGCAGCCTCTCTGTGACATGTGAAGATGGGAAATGGTTTGAGGCAAACCCATAAAGTTTCCATCCTGCAGACCCGTGAATATCCTCTGAGATCACATGCACCCCCACTTCCCACATCCTCTCCACAATTAGATGTGTTTGTACCCACATGTGGGACTTTTACATACATGACTCCGCTCTCCACACACCCCAGGCACGTCCCATACCCTCCCTTGCTGCTCCCAGCCCCACACACCCCCCTCAGACTGGTCCCTGGGTGTGCAGTGGGGTGGTGATGGGACGTGGTGCTGCAAGGGGTAAAACCCTGCCAGTTTTTGGGGGGGAAGCAGGGAGAGAGGCTCATATGAGGGAAGCAGAGGGGATGGAGGTGCTGGCAGGTATCAGGGGGCTCATGAGCTCCTTGTGCCAGGCAATTCCCTGCCCTGCATGCCAGTGCTGCCAGTTAAGCAGCAGATTCCCACCTCAGGCACCCACCCATGCACTGTCAGAGGTCTCCAGTCTCTCCTCACTGCTCCTCTGACACATCACCCCATCTCTGCCCACCACCCTGGCAGTGGTGCTGAGCCTGGCACTGCTGCCTGGAGAGGGGCAGGGAACCCCAGCCTTCATTCTGACCATCCCACTGGGGGTTGTTCCTCACTTTCCCACCTGTAAAACAAAGGGAAGGGATCAACTGTGCTGTAGGGGTGAAACAACCAGCAGCAAACCTGCTGGAGTTGTTTTCAGGATGCAGCTTTCCATGGGAATGTGAATGGGAAGAAGCGAGTCCCAAGGAGGGAAGCACAGTGCTGGGCACAGCTTGTCCCTTGGGATCATTCAGTGCTCCTCAGCTCCTGCACTCTGAGAAACCCCAGAAGGATTTGGGTTGGAAGAGACCTTAAAGACCATCTTTTTCCACTCCTACACCTTCCACTATCCCAGGTTGCTCCAAGCCCTGTCCAACCTGGCCTTGGACACTTCCAGGGATGGGGCAGCCACAGCTTCTCTGGGCAACCTGTGCCAGTGTCTCACCACCCTCCCAGGGAACAATTTCTTCCTTGTATCCAGCCTAAACTGACCTCCTTCAGTTTGAAACCATTTCCCCTTGTCCTCCAGCAACTAAAAAGTTTGTCCCCATCTTTCTTACAGTCCCCCTTCAAATGCCCCCCCAGCACAGTCCAGAGCTGGCCTTGGCCTGGCCTTCATCCTGGTTTTCTTCCTAAGGCAAAAAAAAGCTTTTTCTCAGTGTTTATTTTTCCTCCCCCTGCAGCTATAGATCAGATTTGGCAACTCTGAGGTTGGGAAAGTACCACCACGTTGTCTTGTGACTTCTCTTCAGTCCTGTGTTTTCCAGGCTGGGAAGCTGCTGCAGGCAGGAGGGCTCGTGGACATGCAAGGAGCAGCATCCCAGGGAAGGGCAGCCCAGCCCAGCACCAGGTTGTGTCCCAGGAGATGGTTCTGGGCTGGGGGACCACATGGAGAGGTGAAAATCCGCGGGGAGGTGTATCCTGAGTGGGGCTTCCCAGTGAAACGTGGGAGCAGAGTGGTCCTGCATGGGGGGTGGATGGACAGGAGCAGGCAAAGAGCCCGGGATGGGGGTGCTGGGGGTCTCCTCTACCCCTGAGACCTTCCTGACCCCGAGTTTGGTGCTGCAGAAGCCCCAAATAGTCCTGCTAACGGGACCCTGAGAGGGGATGGAGGATGGATGACTGGGAGAAAGGGAATTCAGGGGGTGTCTGGGGTTTATCCCAGGCCCAGGCTGGAGAGGCTGGAGGACTCTGTGCTGCAGAGCTGGCTCCTCTCCAGACAGTCCCTGGCCGTGTGCCCAGGCACTTGTGGGAATTTCCCTCTCCAGCCTTTCTGGTTTCGGTTTCCAAGTGCTGCACTCAGAGGGCTTTTCCTTCAGTGCCTGCCATGGCAGAGGCACCAGAAGGTCTGGAGACCCTCATGGTGCCATGGGCAAAGCACTGGGTGGTCTGGTTCTCTCTGGTCTATTTGAGAGCAGGAATCCTGTGGCTCTCCCCTCTCTCCCAGCTTCACTCAGAGAAGCCCTGGGAAGAGAGAGGAGCCATGGAGACCCTCAGACCCAACATCTGCATTGTCTCCCTGCTGGTCCCTGCTCCCAAATCCATCAGAAACATCCTGACACGACCTCCCCCTGCCACTTTTGGGCAGCTGATGGTTTGGGCTTGGCCTCAGCCTCTCTGATTTTTATCTTTCTAACCTGCACTGATCACAGTCCAGCAGCAACACGTTCCTCAAGAATCCTTTCTCCTAAACCCACCCATTTATATGTCCCAACACTGGTGCTTCCCTGTGGAAAGTGGGGGCTGGATGGAGCAGTGCTAAGCACAAACATGGACTGTGTGGCTACCAAACTCCTGATGGGAACTTGTCTCTCTGCTTCAGTCTTGTTTCTCTCCTTGTTGCTGCCCTCCCTTCCCAATCCTGCTCTGCTCCTGGTGAATTCACCTGGAATCACAGCATCATTCAGGTTGGGAAAGACCTCTAGGATAGTTGAGTCCAACTGTTCCCCCAGCTCTGCCAAGGCCACCATTGACCCATGTCCCCAAGTGCCACATCCACAAGTCTGTTAAACCCCTCCAGGGATGGGGACTCCACCACTGCCCTGGGCAGCTGTGCCTGACACCCCTTTTTGTGCAGAACCTCTGTCCTTGGGTTGTTTTTTTCTCTCCTGGAGGAAGAAAGGCTCGTGATGGACCTGGAATGCCTGAGGAACAGGCTGAATCACATCCCCTTGGCAGAAGTTTTGCAGGAAGCACGTGAAGGACTGTTTGTACCCCCCCAGCAGGTGCAGCAGCTCTGTGGGGATGGGCTCCTGCACAGGCAGGAAGCCTTTGGCTCTGCCCCATAAATCCTTCTCTGTCTTGGCACCAAGAGTGGGACAGGCTGGGGTGTTATCTGGGATTGGCCATGGCTCAGTCCTGGCGAGGAGAGATGATTTCCAGTGGTGAGGAGATGGCTGAGAAGGACCTTCCCACTCTGATGATGGGATGAGCCCTGTGGAGGGAGGATGAGAGGATGTTCCCAGTGTCCTGTGGAGTGCAGGACCCCAGCACAGGTGAGGAAGAGCTCCCAGCTGAGCTCAGTGTGCAGCAGGGCAGCACCCAGGCAGTGCCTGCCCAGGGGCCACCAACCACAGGCTCCACGGTGGCCACTGGGGTCTGTGGTCTGTGGCCCTTCTCCTCCCTGCTGGAGCCACCAGTGAGTTGAGGCAGAGCCTGGTCTGACCAGGGACCTTCTCTGGTGTCCCAGCACCTCCCCTGGGCTGGCTGTCTCACCCCAGATAGAGATCACACAAAGGACACTCCCCAGCCCTGGTGCATTCCTTCCCCACCATGAGTTTTCCCATCGGTGTTTCTCCACCACCAGGAGAACTGCCAGGTCTGCCCTGCCCCAGGCTCTGACTGGGTAAAGGCATCTGTGAATTTTTTGGGGATGTGCTGCCATGGCCACCCCTGCCTGGTCCCTCAGTGCTCTGGGAGCTCAGGGCTAGCCCAGGTTCTTCCAAAGGAACTATTTTGGTGTCGTGGGCTGATTTCCTCTTGTTTGTGAGCAGCAAAGTGGGACCTGTGGCCCTCATGGGGGGTGCTGGTCCCCTCAGCCCCTCTGACCCAGCCTGACCTCAGTTTCCCCCCTATAATTGAGGGGTAGCTGTGCTTAAAAGCTCTCTGTGAAGTGCTCAAATAGCCATGGTGTGAAAACAAACCAACACCAGCACTGGTTGATTATTTTCCTGCTCAGGGAGACGTGGTTGATCCCTTCCCTGCTTCCCTCCACAGCACTGCCAGGCTGTGTCCCAGGGTCCCCTCTGCCACAGAGCTGCTTTGCAGGGATGTAAAATAGAAGCTTGACCCTCTCCCCTCCCTCTGAGCTCCCACCCTGCCCACCCTGCAGGCCTTGGGTCCTGCCAGAAATAGAGACTTTGAGGCTCTCAAAAAGGAACTGCATCAGGAAATGCTGCTTAATTAACAAGAGAGCTGGTGATGAGCAAGGAGAGATCAGGAGACAGCCTGAACATCTTCAGACCATCGTGGCACCAACAGGGCTTGGGGTTGTTTTATGGACATTTTTTTTCCTGCTGGTTTGCTTGGCCCTAATTGAGGGGGGTCATTTATTGCTGGCAACGAGGAGGGCCTGAGGAATTGCTCTGGGGTTTGATGGAGTGGAAAAGGGCGGAAAATGTCCTGGGAGGTGAAGACTTGACCTGCACAAGCTGCCAGGTGGGACACTCTTGGCCAAGGGATGATACAAAAGCTTCTGGGCTTTTGCTTCAGCCAAACTCTGATGGAGACAACCCCGAACAGTCCCCGTGGCCCTGCAGAGCCCCAGCACAGGGAGGGGGGACCGGCAGTTTCGTTCTCTACCCACAAAGTTATCAGCCAGTTCTAAATGGCAACCACAGGCTGATAAAGTACCTTTGTTGGTTTTACTTGGTGCAAAACGTTTCTTGAGCTTTTTTAAACCGAATTCAGGCTTCCTACCCCAAGAAGCTGCAGAGCAAAAGGGAATTGGTGCCTGTCTTGAAATGAAACACTAATGGAGCATCATCCCCAGAGCTGAGCCTGGCTCAGGCTGCATTCCCAGAGGAACCTGTGCTGGGGGATGTGGTCCTGGCTGGAAAGCAGTGGGAAAGCCCCACCAGATCCCAGCCTTGGCTATGATATGGGGGAAAGGAAAGGGGAAGGGCTGGGGGAAAGTTCTGTCTCCACATCAGAGCAGGGGCTGGGAAGGGACAGTGCTGGGAGGTGCCGGGATGGTGCTGCTCCAAGAGCAGGAGGCCAGGCAGAAGGGAAGGCTTTTAGGGCTAAGGAGGCTGAGGCACTTCCAGCTGGGAAGTTGGGGTTCTTCCCCTGCCTCTCCCCAGATGGTTGTAGTGGGGTCCTACTGGCCCCGTTTTCCAAGCAGGAGGGGAACAACCAGAGCTGAGACAGAGAGAAAACAACTTTATTCTTTGGCATTGGCAAGAGACAGAGGTTTGAGAACAAGGCTGAACATTGTGGTTCCACAACAAGCATCCTGTAAGTAACCAGGGTACCACTTCCTCCCCCAGGGAGACAGATCTTACCCACAGCATCTACTGAGCCATGACAAAACTCACCCAGCTTTAGAACCCTGCCTGGGTTTAGCTGACAGCACTCAGACCTAATTCCAACAGACCACCACCCACAAAGAGCTCTGGGGGTGAAATTCCCCTCCCATTCTAGCAGTGGAGGCACAAGGGGGGCTCAGTTTAGCCACAGGTCACCCAGCAGGGGACACCAAGATGGGTCTGCAAGGGCAGGAGGTCCCCAGCAGCACAGCTGTCCCAAGGGGGGCTGAATCATCGTGGATAAATGACCCCTTTGCAAGGCAAAAGGAACTTCAGGGGTTCCAAGGTGGCTCAGCAGGTGCTGGTGCTCAGCAGCAGCGTTTCTAGGTGTGTGCCAAGCTCTGCCAGGTGGACTGGCAGGAATTCTGAGCTCCCAGGGCTCAGTGCAGCTCCAGGCTGTCCACGTATTCCTTCACCCACCTGGCACCAGGGTTGGCACAGACCTCCCGGTTCTTCTGGGTGATGAACCTGCCAAGGCAGAAAAGGGACCATGAGGGACCTGGGTCACCTCTTTGGATCATCTCCCACAAAGCCCCAAGCATCAGGCAGCTGCTAAAACCCAGGGGGCAGGGGGGGATCAAGGTCCCTTGGGAGAACCCCCCATTCTTGGATGTTCCAGTGCAGAGATGAGCCTGGATGCAGCGTGGAATGTTCTGTGCATTGGGCTCATCACCACTGCAAAGTCCTGCTGGTTCCTCACCTCCTTCCCATGCCTTATTCCCAGCACCAGGACTGTCCAGGGAGACTAAGGGACCACTTATTTCTCAGCTGAGGAGGGTGAGGGCTCACACACTGCACAGGGGACCTGGGTGGCTGCTCCATTCCCTTCCTCCAGGTGTGGGATCTCACCCCACCCTGCTCCTGGTCCCACTGGATGGGAAGCCCAGAGGCTGGCAGAAGCTTCCCTGAGAGCCCAGAGCAGGAGCTGGTACTCACACAACTGCTGGCTGAGGGCACTTGCTGCTGGTGTAGAAATATTCCTTCACATGATTCTGGGGCAGCTTCCGTGGGGTGTAGCCAAAGCAGCAGATAGTGGTGTCAGACCCCACTGGAAGAGATGAGGAAATCCAGCCTGAGACCACCACTCAATAAATGCACATTCCCCAGCTGAGAGCATGGGCAAACCCCTTAATCACCTGGGCAGCCACTTCTCCTCCTCCTGTTTCCCCAGAAAATCAGCAAGAAATTGCTGTGAATACCAAAGCTTCATTAATGCCATTGCTGGGACAGGTTCTTAAATGTCTTATACTTAATTCCCATGATAAAAATCCCTTTGGTTACCCTGGGATCAATTTTAAAGTCCAGCAAAAAAATTAGGGGAGATGAAACCTGAAAACTTTGATGCCAGTAAAATTCATCCCTAAGGTAAAAGGATGCTAGACGGGAAAACCAGTGCCACTAAAGCAGGGGAAGATATTCACACAGGTTTCCAACCTTTGCAGCTGAATTTTTTCCAGTTCTGCTCCAAAATTACAGGCAGTCAGAGCAAAAATCCACCCCAAGAGAGCAGAGGGATGCTGTACTCACATGGAGCAGGAGACACCTGAGACAGGAGGGCAGCGACGAGGATGATGGAGAGGCAAAGGGTGGAGACCTTCATCCTGGAAAGAGATGAGCTGCAGGGGCAGAGGCAGGACCAGAGCAGGTTCCTCTTGTGCCTGGTGTGAGGTGCTGGTTCAACTCTTGCTTTTATAGGGACAGTGGCCAGCCCTGTCAGTCAGATATCAGATCAAACACTCAGAATTTCCAAGAGCTGATGTCATGGCACCTTTGCCTCCAAAATGCTGAAAAAAAGAGGAAGCAGCTGGTCTAGAAAGTACCAGAATAGCCTTGGTGTGAGGGGAGGTAAGTCTGAGAAAATCAGCACCCACTGACTAAGACAGGATATGAAATCAGCCTCGAGCAGCAGGTTCACACTTCGATCATCCAACAGGAGAGTTGAGCTTATCAAACTGATCTCAGCATCCTCCCTGGAGCACCTGGAGGACCTCGGCTCAGTCAGGCACCCAGGCAGGGAGGACAAGGGTGCTGAGACCTTCAAAATGGCCTGTGGACAGTGCAGGTCCAGCCAGGGGGTCCCTGCTCCAGTGGTGCGGGTGGGAGGTGTCCAAGGTGGATGCAGGGGGACAGCGTGGGCAGCGTGGGCAGCAGGAACACTCGGTCGTGCTGCCTGTGCAGGCAGCAAGGGTGGCTGGCACCCTGGAGACTGGCTGTAGGTCTGGGCTGGCAGTCTTGGCACCATAAAGCACAAACCCCTCAATGCTGAGCTTCCAGTGTGGAGCTCAGGGCACCCAACCCCCTCCGAACACCCCCACAGAGGGAAGTGCCTGGGAATCCCAACTCCAAGGGCTGGCTCTACAAATTGCATCATCTCCAAGTGCCAGTGTGGGTTTGGTACAGGGTGGGGTGCAGAGGGCAGAGCAGGAGCTTCCCCTGCCCGGGGAGTAGAGAGGGACCAGCTCTTGTGCCAGAGACCTCAGTCCCTTGTGCCCAGTCATGGGGCTCGTGGTGTGTCTGCCTAGAGGCTCTCAGCACTGCCTTTGCCATGACAAGATGGGTTCCCCTGGATGCCCCAGGGAGCATTTCCCCTTTTGCCACCTCTCTCTTCTTGGCAACAGGCCCCCAGTTTGCCAGCTCACTGTGGTTCCTTGGGGTGTTTTCCTGCCCAGTGCCAGCCCAGCTGCTGCTCATGAGGCACCACAAGCTCGTGTTCCTGGGATTTCCTCACTGCCCCGGGGCCCCAGGGCTGTACCAGGGACTGCAGGGCTGCTCTGCTCCCACCCTCCTCCCCAGCACACCTCGTGGGTCTGTGTGGGGCACTCTTAGACCTCCCAGTGTCTGGGTGTGTTGGATCTGCCTCCCCACAGTGTCCCCTTCCCCGTGGTGTCCCCGTGGGGTGCTGCAGGAGGGTCTCCAGGGCTGTGCCAGGGACCCTCTGGCAGGAACAAATGCCCATGGCTTTTCTAACTCATCCTCCCAGGGCTGGGGCTGGGGCTGGTGGTGTCCTGGGGACACTGAGGGCTCCATCCCTCATGAGCAGGAGCTGGAGATGAACCACCTGCCCGACACCACAAAGCTGTCACAGATACCTGGTGGTGGCACTTGGGAGCAGCACAGCAACAGGCTGCAGGTGCTCAGGCTTTGCAAGGGACTAAAGCTCAGCTGGCATAAGCCAAGGGATTCTCCCACTGTTGGAGATGGGGAGAGGGGTTATTTAATGCTACTCCCATGTTGCACATACTCCAGAACTGCAATTATCCTGTTGGATTGGCTAACTTGTTGGTGCTCCACACCCATGTAGGGGTGCACAGCAAGCCCACAGGTCTCCCTCTCATCTCCTCACCACAGCAGCAATTGCATTTGGAGCTGAGCCTTGTTCCTGCTGCCCCAAGGCTCATCCTGGGGCTGGGACTTCTCTTTCCAAGGAGCAGTGCCTGTAGAAAGTGAGTTATTATGTGATCCCCACCTGCCTCAGCACATGGCCCCGCACACTCCTGGGCTCCAACACGCAGCTCCTGGGCTGTGTCACCTCCTGGTTGCATTTGGTGGGTGGCAGTGGCTCCCCTCCCATCCCAGACGGAGACTGGGACACGGGACACGGGAACTAACCTGTTTGCTGCGCCCGGATCTGCCGGCAGACGGAGGAACTGCCTGTGACATAACATCTGACAGGGCCCCATCGAGATCTAAGAAACCACAGAGAGACACAAACGCTCCCCCGACCGCAGCTCAGCTCTGTCTCGGCTCCGAAAGGCGACCGAAACCGTGACATCGGATTGCGGCTCTGCAAGCGCGGAGCGGCCGCGCCTCAGCCCGGCCCAGCCCCGCACATCTCCCTCCTGCCGCTCCCGACATCCCTGCGGGATGGCACAATCCCCGTGCCCCTCGCTCGGGGGGTGGGTTTGCCCTGTGCAGGGGTTTTTTGGAGGCTCATTCTTCAAGCCCTGACCCTCGCGGCAGAGATGCCCGAGCCTTGGAGATGTGTCAGCCCATCCACCGCGGCTCTGTCCTTGCTCCAGGCCGGCTCTCGTGGGAGGGTGACCCTTCTCCCCGCTCTCCTCCTCCTCATCCTGCTCTGCACTCCCCCAAAGCTGCCGCGGCTTCCCTTTGCCCTCTCCTGCTCCCTGCGCTGCAGCTCCCCAGGGAAAGGTGTTGGTAAAGGTGGCAGCTGGGATCCACCAGGCACTGCAAGGAAACCTGGGAAGAGACCAGGGCACCGCAGGGAGCGGGATGCCAGAGATCCCACTGGGACCCCAGAGCAGGTCATGGAAGGGCTGCGGGAAAGGGGACCGTGGTAGGGTTTGCTCTCAGATGGAGAGAGGAGCTACACTGGCCGTTTTTTGGCAGCGTCACGGGACAAGGCAAGGCACAGGGGAGGTTTCCCCACTCTGTGAAAACCAGAGGGATTTTTCTCTCTGTCCGTTTACTTCCCCTCCCAGCCACGCACGAGCATCCGAGGAGCACCGGGCCCTCTGCCGTCCTGCTCGGGAAGCGTTCCTGGAGCCTTTCCGTTCACCTCCACTTCATCCACCTGCTGAGGAGCCCTGCCCCAGGGACATCCCCACTGGAAAACCCCCCGTGCTCCCCTCTGGGCGTCTCCTCCCTGCACACAGCCCGCGGGGCAGGGACAGGTGACACCTGCACTGTCCCCTTGAGCCCTGGGCTCTCCCTTGGGCTCCTTGTCCTGGGCAGGGATCTGGGGCTCTGCAGTGCCCTGTCTGCTGCCCATGCTGGTACCAAATCCCTGGGGAGTCAGGGGGCCATTTCCAGCCCCTTCCACCTTCCTGTTCATTAGGAAACCTCTTTATTTTCCTTCTGTGGGTTAAAGGAAGGCAGAAGTCCTTGCTCCCTCCAAGGACTCTCTGGAAACCAGGATCACCTACTGATCACCTGCTCCTCACAGCTCCTGATTACGTACCAAAAGATGGTTCCAGCCTGCTCCTTTCTCCTGGAAAAAACAAGCTGCCAACATTGTTACCTCAAAACCAGCAGGAACCGGGACTCCAGACACACTCCCAGCCCAGTGCCAGGGCTCAGACTTGTTTCCCTCACCCAGGGAAGGCTCTGCTGACAGTCATTCTGCACCTACACATTGTTTTCCTCCTGAGGTGACTTTGGGGAAGCTCTGGGACCGCACTGGGAGTCAGGATTGTTGTGAACATGGTGCTGGATCACCTGTGCCCCGTGTGCGTGTGTCACATGAGCCTGGCAATGTAGAGCAGCCCCAAGGGAGTCCATGATCCAGCAGCAGCAGGGCTGAACCTCCCTGGTGAGCCCCCAGAGGATGCTACGCCTTTTCTTGAACCATTTGCCATCATTGCCTTCCCCAAAACTGCCTTGGGTGGTGGTCGGTCCCAGCATAACCACCTCCTGCTTCCCAGGCTTGCAGAGGTGGGACCAAGTGTCCCTGTCTCTTCAGGGCTTGCTTGGTGCTACCAGCAGGTCATCCTGTTGGTGGCCACTCATCCCTGGTGGTGGCCACTCATCCCTGGTGGTGGCCACTGATCCTTGTCGGTGGTAATTCATCCCTGGTCACCACCCATCCCTGGTGGTCTAGTGGTCAGGATTTGGCACTCTCACTGCCACGGCCTGGGTTCGATTCCCAGCCAGGGAAGGGGCTTCTGCAGGTCCCAGTCTTTTCTTGGATATCTGCACAGCCCTGGAGCAGCTCCCAGGGTTCAGTTTAGCACGAGGTTCAGCAGCTCCCACACCCAGGACATGGGGCTGGGTCAGGGTGGGATGAATTTTGGGGGTTGGCAGGAGCCTCCTGTCCTCCCAGTGCCATCAGGCTGAACCTCCAAGTGGAAAAATACCTCGGAGAAGGGCAGCCATGAGCCTGTGGTGGGTTGTAGGGATCAGGTGACACTGCCATAGGGAACAGGGTGACATGGATGTGGGAGCAGGGTGACATGAATGTACAGAGCAGGGTGACACTGCCATAGGGAGCAGGGTGACACTGCCATAGGGAGCAGGGTGACACTGCCATAGGGAGCAGGGTGACATGGATGTGGGAGCAGGGTGACACTGCCATAGGGAGCAGAGTGACACGGATGTAGAGAGCAGTAAAGAGTTCTACATGAGTTCTACATATTCTGGCTTATGTGGGAATGCCCTGACACCTCCCTTGGGGAGGAGTTTTACACTGTCTGATGTGACACTGTGCAAATGAGTCTGGGGGTGCTTTTGGGGTCTTTGATGGTTTATGGAGCCCCTTCTAATGCTATGATGCTGTTTATCCCTGTTTGGCCTCTTTTGGTCCCTGTTTTGTTGTGCTGATCTGGTGTCATCATCATGGGAAGGGAGGTAATTAGCAGGACAAAAAAAATTACCTCATCTCCTCAGGATCTACTTCTAATTGGCCTTCCCCCTTATCTCTCTAAAACACTGTGTTTAAGACATTAGTGTCTGGCCATCAGGGACACGATAAATCACAGGGCTAGAACAGTTTGTTTAAACAAAATTTAGTCTGTCACAGCAGGGTGACACAGCTGTGGGAAGCAGGGAAGCCGTGGGAAGAGGGTGACAGAGCTGCAGGGAGCAGGTGACACTGTTGTAAGGAGCAGGTGACACTGTAGGGAGCAGGGTGAGGGTCTATAGGGAGCTGGGTGTGACATGTAGGGAGCAGGGTGTGGGCTGTGGGAAGAAGGGTGATACAACTGTAGGGAGCAACTTTAGGGAGCAGGTGACACATCTATAGGGAAAAGGGTGATGTGGCTGTAAGGAGCAGGGTGACACATCTACAGGGAACAGGGAGACACATCTCTAAGGAGCAGGGTGACACCTATAGGGACGAGGGTCACACAACTGCAGGGAGGAGGGTGACACATCAATAGGGAACAGGGTGACACATCTGTAGGGAGCAGGGTATGGCCTGTGGGAGGAAGGGTGACACAGCTGTAGGGAACAGGGTCCCATGGCTGTAGGGAGCAGGGTGATGGTCTATAGGGAACAGGGTGAGACATCTGTAGGGAGCAGGGTATGGGCTGTGGGAGGAAGGGTGACACAGCTGTCATGGCAGGGTGACACAGTTGTGGTGAACGGGGTGACACAGGTGTAGGGAGCAGGGTGACACATCTATACGGAGAAGGGTGACACGCAAGTGTAGGCAGGGGGGTGACAGGGCTGTGTGGGGTGGACATGCCACTGCAGGATTTCTTCCTGTGATAAGAAGAGCTGCTCCCCTGAACAGTACCTGGTGGCCTGACATCACCTAAAAGTAAAGGGTCCCTGGGAGCTCAGGGCCAGGGCCAGGGTGGGAATGCAGTGTCTCTCGAGGAGGGATGACAGCTCTGTGTCCCTCTGTCCCTCCTGGCAGTAAAACTCCCGCTGTGAGCAGGACTTGAACCTGCGCAGGGAAACCCTATTGGATTTCAAGTCCAACGCCTTCACCACTCGGCCATCACAGCAGCTGGCACAGTGTGTCCCTGCAGGAGCCCCTGGCTGTCACCCGGCCCCAGGGGACACCACGGGACCTGCTCCCACCCTGGATGTGGGCTCTGCCATCCAGCACCCCCAGCACAGGTGCTGCTGTCCCTGCACAGAGCCAAGGCTGACACGTTGTCCCTGCAGTGCTGGCAACGGGAACGGGGCACCGGCCACAGCACCAGTGGTGGCAACACTGGGTGGACATGGTGGGAGGTCTATGTCCCATCTCATCTCCTTGTATCCAACAGGAAACTTGTCCCTGGATGACCATCCCCAGTCTCTCGAGAACATCCCAGCCTCCTCCATGCCCTCTCTCCCAAAATACCTACATTTGCCTCTGTCACAGCATGTCCAGATGTTGCTGTTGGAGGCAGCCTGAGCCAGGGGCCCTCAGGTTCTGTCCTGCAGCTGGCAGGAGATGTTCCAGACTTGTGTGGTTCTCACCAGGTTGCTGCCTTTTGGCTTTTGGAACAGAGGAATGAGCAGAGCAGGGAAAAGGTGGGTGTTGAGAAGGAATCCTTGCTGAGCAAGGCCTCCTCTTTGGAGCATAAATATCCTATTTGGAGGACAGTCCTGGAAGCAGTATCCTTGGTTTGGTGGCAGCTGGCTCTGGGAACTCATCCAAAGCCCTCTTTGAACTCCCAGAGTTGTGTCCAAGAACTGGGCTTTGATATGTCACTGGCACCCCATGTCCTCCTGTGAGGATTTACCATCGGGGACCTGCACGTTTCCAGACCCCAAAACGACATCTCTGGGGGGTCCACAGTGCCTATGAAAAGGATGGGATGGGTCCAGACCCCAATGGAAGGACCTGGAGAGAACCAGAGTAGGAGTAGAGGGACCTGGAGATCAGTGGTACCCTAATGGAGGGGGTTGGAGGGGACCAGAGCTTGAAAGAGTGATTTGAAGGAGGGTGAAAGGTGTGGTCTGGAGAGCTCCAACAGAAGGGCCTGGAGGAGACTGGTGGACACTGTATCCCCCAGCTGGTTTTGCATCCTGGCTGGACTCCCACTTTCATTACACTGGTCAGAATTTACTTCTCTAATCTTGTGTCATTGGCAAAGAACCTACAATTCCTGTGATATTTACAGACAAAACAATCTTGCCTGGTAGAAAGAACGGGATGTGTTTATAGAAAAGTCGGAATTCAACAGAGAGCTGACAGCTCTTCTCTTGTAATAAATGACACTTTGCAGTGTTATGCAATACAGAAAACCACAAGGTGTGTCAGGAGACAGAGCTTCTTCCTCAACAAAAGGTTCAGACTCTCGTTTTCACTCTTTGTTCTTCTGAGTTTCAGAGAACAGGGACAGCCCTGCCCGAGCAGCGGCTTTGCTGGACCCAGCACACAGTGTTACAACCAGGGACAAGAGGAACCAGCTTCCAGCTGTGCCAGGGGAGGTTTAGGTTGGATATTGGGAAAAATTTCTGGTCAGGCCCTAGAACAGGTTGCCCAGGGCAGTGGTGGAGTCCCTATCCCTGGAAGTATTTAAAAGATGTGAAGATGTGGCACTTGGGGACATCATTAATGGTGGCCTTGGCAGTGCTGGGGGACTGGTTGGCCCTGATGGCCTTAAAGGGTTTTTCCAACATAAATGATTCTGTGATTCCGTGATCCACTGCTGCATCCCATCTCTTGGTGCCATGGTAAAGACACTTTGCCCTCCCCATAAACCAGCATGTCCCTGTTGCCATACAATGGCATAGGATGATCCAGAGGATCCACATGAGGATCAACATTATGCCTTGGGAATACCAGTGAACCCCTGCAAGCTCTGTCCATACAGACATTCCTTCACAGGGTTAAGCATTGAAGCACTGAACCAAACCACAGAATTCGTGATCCTTTCTACATCTATTCACACATCCAGCCTCTCTAGAGGTTAAGCTGTGGTCCAGGGAAAAGTGTCCATGGCAGTGGCTGACTCCCACATCTCCCAGCTCTGTGGCACAATGAAAACTGCAGTGAGACCTGAAGCTTCTTCCATTCTTCCTTTTCCTGAATAGATCTCTGGAGCATTTGAAGCCAAGCGTTCTCCCAGTGTCTCTCCAGGGGCCTGACAACTGCTTCTGCCATGTCCCAGGTTTCCAGAAAAGATGGGAACTGATTCCACAGCAGGAAGATTACATGGAAAATGGAGAAACCATCGTGCTGTGTGGCACAAGAGGCAGCTGAGGTCTCCTTCTAGTCCTGCCAGCCCCACCTCCAGAGAAGTCATGTCCCACCTTCCAGTCTGGGTCACAGTCTGGAAGAGAAGGGGAAGGGGTGGAAGAGGGGTTTGCTAAAGGGTGGGGCAGGAAGAAGTTTGGTTCATGAGGAGGAGCTGAAGGTTTTATTCAGGGAGAGGGAGGGAGTTTGGTCCATGGGAAGGGGAATAAGGGCCCACTCCCCAGGGAAGAATTCTCCATAGGGAAGAAGTTTCTTGCTGCTGCTCAGGACAGGAGTTCATTTTGGCCCTGTAAGATGAGCTCTTTCCATGGGTGGACGTGCAGTGGCTTGTCCTGGTGGGTGTGGTGGGTCCTACCACTGTACTGGAAAGTCACAGATGGTTTTCCACAGCTTTCCTGCCCTGGACACTTCGTCTGCTTCTTGAAGTAGGTCTGGAAAGAGACTCCAAGCAGCCTGACCTCACTGGTCATTCCCAGGTGTATTCCCAGGCTGTTGGGCTCACCTGTTTCCGTGAGAGACTTTCCTGGAGCACCTTGCAGTGGCTATGAAGTGTCTCCATGGCAGATGGAAGGATGCACCAAAGAGGCTTCATAGCCTTGGGAGCTGAGTCTTTAAAGGAGGGCTTCAAAGAGAGGTGATAATTTCACTCCTGGGCATCACACAGCTGGGGACACCCCTCAAGTGACCACCTCAGTGATGCTGTGGTGCCACCTCCTGAGCATCCCTTGCTGTTGCTGTCACTCCCTTTATCCAGAAAGAGTTAAAATTACTTTTTAGTGCTCACACCACCTGAACTGGGACCGAAGCCCCTTCCCGTGGGAGCAGCTCCAGTGACCCCACCTGACTCTCCACACACCCCAGTCACACTAGGTTTCCTCACCAGCTCCGCCCCAGGTTTCCCAAGGCAGAGTCTCAGAGATCCAGATCCTTAAAATAATTTGATCCCGGTGCAACAACAGAGCAACAGCTCGAGCTGGTGCCTCTGGGAAGGGCCCCTGACTGAAGGACACCCTGGGTTTTTATACCCTCATAGTCTGAGGGTTGTTGGCTCCTGCTGTGCCTCTGAGTGTCCCTCACCCCATCCCTGTGGCCTCCCACTGGGGAGGGCCCCTGGCCCCAGCTCAGGGACTGGCCAAGTGGTTCCTGGGTGGTCAGGCAGGGCAGTGTCCTCAGCAGAGGCACCAATGCCATTGCCCTGATACATGTCACAGATACAAAAGAAGTAGCAAAACCACCCGGCAGGTACCTGGACTTCTGCCTGTGCGTGTTCTGTGGGCAGAAAGCTGGATGGACAAGGTGGAGCGCCTGGCAGGGTGATCAGAGACCCTCTGGTGCCAGGGGCCACCTTCTGCTTTGGCTCTGAAATTCTCTTTAGGGGAGAAATATTGACTTTGGATGTTCACCTTCTGAAAACCCGGTCACCACACGTCTTCTTTTTTTTGTTTTATTCAGATTTAAAATGGTGTCTTTTCAGTGGCAGTTTCCTTTTTCATATATTCTTTTTTTATTTATTTATTTTGGGTTGATAAGAGCTGTGAAAATATTTAAACAGTAGGAAGGACTGGCTCCCTAATCCTGGGAGATTTACAAGGCTGACTGTCAGTAAGAATTCAGCATTGTCTTTTGTTATCAGGCTCCCTGATGTCCGAAGGATTACAGGATTTCTGCTGCCTTCCCGTTAGTCCACTGAAGTACTGCCCCTTTTCCTCCTGTATATCATTGAATCACTTGTTTGGGTTGGAAGGGACCTTAAAGATCATCTTGTTCCACCCCCTACCATGGGCAGGGACACCTCCCACCAGCCCAGGTTGCTCCAAGCCCCATCCAGCCTGGCCTTGGACACTTCCAGGGATGGGGCAGCCACAGCTTCTCTGGGCAACCTGTGCCAGGGCCCCCCCACCCTCACAGCCAGGAATTCCTTCCTAACCACCCTGTCATAATTCACGTTGAAGTGCTCAGCACTTTGTTCCTTTCTGGGCATTGGCACAGTTAGAACTTTGGGATTGTCCATATTTCTATTCACAGGATTTTCCTGGAGACCTCTCGGTCCTGCAGCTGCCTCGTTCTTTGTCCAGCCTTTGTCACCGTCGCTAATCAGCAGTTCTAATCAGCCAACCAACAGGGAAAAAGAAGTCCAATTCCACCATTATCTTTTACCATCATAAAGTTAAGCTCATCTCTCAATTGCAGGTAAGAAATGAGTGTCTTTATCCTTCTTTTTCTGATTTTTCAAAAAGGAAGTCAGCGTTTACTCAGAGGGAACGGAGGAGTGGGCACTTTTCAGCTTATTCCAGGAAAGCAAACCAGCAGATATTTCCTCTTGGCTCGCTGTGGTCCCAATTTCTCCCTTTCTGGCCACGCCCAGGTCAGACCCAGCTCATTTCTGCCCTGGTGCAGGTGTATAAAGGTCTGGCTTGTTTCCCAGCCCTGCCAGTGCTGCAGAGATGGCAGGTAAGATCAATGCCTTTTCATTTTATATTTGTATCTGATATTTCTGGTGTGGATATTGGTGCATTCCAGGGCTCCATCTCCCAAGGAGACGGGAGGCAGAGTAGAGCATTAGGAGCTGCTGGTCCTTCATAATTGCTTCTCCCCTGATATTTATTGAATTTATTGGGAGGAGTGAGCAAAGACAGCTTCCCTGCCTCGTGCAGCAATACCCTGCAATATCAAATCGCAAGGAATAAGCAGCTTTCAATCCCCAGGAAGATGGTTGAAGGATTTAAAAAAAAAAAAAATAAGATAACCTTCTCCACTGCGAGAAAATCATTAGTTCTTCCAAATTTTGTTTGTCTTCCCTGTTCCAAAACGTTAAAATGTTGACTAAATTACTTAAAAGAGGTCTAATGGCAACGTTTTGGCTAAAAATCCCCTTTGAGGGAAGACACTGGTGAGAGACACTGAGGAGGACAGACTTCTGGTGTTTATGGGGGAAAGGAATTTCAAAATTTCAAATTTCAGAATTTCAAATTTCAGAGAGCAGTAGGAAGGCTGAGAGGGGAGGTTGGAGGCTGGAGGACTGGTGATAGGTGTGGCAAGTTTTGTTCAGTAGCAAGACAGAGGGGGCAGAGAGGGATGTGTGGGATCAACCTCCTTTCCACCAGCCACTTGTGGACATTCCCGAAGTCAGGCCAGCAGGACACTTCCCTCTTTCATCACGCCTTCCCAACATTCTCCGTCACTGAAGCTGGACTGTACTTGGCTGCCTCCTCTTTGGTAGCTCCTCAGCCCAGTTTCCTGAAGGTCCCACACCACAGGGATGTCCTTGTGTGCTGCCAACACCTCTGTAGGTCCTGCTGACGGAGCTGGAGAGAGGGCAGTTGGATTTTATTCCTGGATCCTGAAAGAGATACTCAAACCAAACCTCTCCTGATGCTTCAGTGAAGCCCTGCCCATCCAGAGGATTTGTGTTGCATTTCTCTCCAGGCATAAACCCAAGAATGACTCTCTTAGGATCCATCATCACCCTCTGCTTGGTCGGGGCCATGGACTCCTCACTGAATGGTGAGTTTGTGTTTGTCCTTTGGCTGCTGCTGTGCTGGGAAGGGTGTGAATGGAAACTCAGCCCGAGTTCCCAGTGAGATACAGCTCCAACAAACAACTGCAGTATCCTGGAGATTGACCCACTGACACTGAAGTAAATACCTAAGAAATTTCCTGAAAGAAATTCCTGATTTAACCAACAGCTTTTCCAAGCATATGATCACCCTTTAGTGACAAGGGTCATGGCTCAGAGATCATATTTTTGGCTTCTTGTATGCATTTATTATTTCCTGTGAGAGGGGAAGAATAGCTGGGGAAGGGGCTGGAGCAGCAGGAGCAGCTGAGGGAGCTGGGGGGGCTCAGCCTGGAGAAAAGGAGGCTCAAGGGGGACTTTCTCACTCTCTGCAACTCCCTGACAGGAGGGGGGAGCTGGGGGGGTCGGGCTCTGCTTCCATGGAATGAGGGACAGGATGAGAGGAAACGACCTCAAGTTGTGCCAGGGAAGGTTTAGGTTGGCTATGAGGGACAATTTCTTCATGGAAAGCATTGGAACAGTCTGCCCAGGGCAGTGGTGGAGTCACCATCCCTGGAGGTGCTCAAAAAGCCTGTGGATGTGGCACTAGTGGTTGCCTTGGCAGTGCTGGGTTAATGGTTGGACTCCATGGTCTCAGAGGTCTTTTCCAACCTTGCAGAGTCTGTGCTTCTAGCAGCTTCAGGAAAAAAAAAGGGTGAAAAATAGCTCCCTAAAAGCCTCCAAAAGCCACCAGAACAAAGACTGTGACTATCAGGACCTCAACAATGAGGCAGATGAGCAGGAGAACCACAGACAAGGGTGTGCAGGTGTCACTGAACACCCCGTGGGAACGGCGTGTGAGGCGGATCAGAGCACCACAACACCCAGCAAAGGTGTGGGAGCTGCTGCTCCTGGGGTACATTACACGGCACCCTCAAGTTCTGCTTTTCCTTCTCTTTTTTTTTCCTGAGCAGAGGTCTCAGAGGTGCTGTCAGACTCGTCTCTTCTGAGCATCATCAGTGAGGCCAGGCAGCTGGTGGACACAGCATATTTACAGGCCCGAAGGAGGTGAGTCCCTTTTGCACGGGAGCCCCCATATTATAAGGAAATAGGATCAAATATATGTGTGTTTCTTCTCTTCTCCAATGCATATTTCTTATGGAGGAGCCTTTGTTCCAGGGCTCTCGTTGACATAGTGGGAGGGATCCTTTTGCCTGGTTTGGCTGCATTCTGGTGTTCTGTCTCAGTCCCAGGGCCACCCATCATCCCCCTCAGTTATTACTTCCTCATCTAGACCACCATGGGCACCTCTCACTAGTCCATAGTGGAATGGACATTCCAGAAACGTGAGTCCTCTCCTGGCTGCTGGAGTTCTGCCCCTCTCCAGAAGGACCACAACTGTGTAGATGGGCATCTTGTCACAAATAAGCCTCAGAGAAAGTCAGACCTCAGGTGTCTTCTGTGTATTGTCCCAAAAGGCTGCTTCCAGGCAGCAGGATGGTTTGGGAAGGACCCTCTCTCCACCCACCCTATGGAAGTAGCAAGACAAAGCCATGGGACCAGGAAGAGATGGAACAGGAGCGAGGTTGTCCCTCTGCTCACAGAACACATCTTGAGACATACCAAATGTAAAAGCTTATCCAGTCACAGTTCATTGGTCTGGATTTCCACTTGATATAACAAAATTTATTGTGACAAGGCAGTAATGCAGGCTCAGAGTTGGGCATCACAGTGATTTGTTTGCCAAGATTGTCTGAGCTGACGTGCTGATGCACAGACAGTTTGTCCCATGTGGGCAGAACCTGCCTGTGACCCAGCAGTGCTGTCACGACTAATTACACCCAGCCCAGCCTGACAGAGGAGGTCTGATTTCAGAGAAGGCACTTCATGGGACTCTTTTATGTTCAGCTTAAAGAAAAAACTGGAGGAAAAGCTTGCCAACCCAATGGATTTCCTGAAGCACCTTAAGGACCCTGTGGGAAGAACCAGGTCTGCAGTCCGGGCTGCTGATTACATGGAAACTACTTTGAAACTCCTCAAAAGGAAACTGCATCTCTCTGGGGAGCAGAGATTCAATGTCACAGGTAACGTGGTTTAAACCAAAATGTTTTACAAGCAGCTGAGAGCAGAAAATGTGCCACAGCAGGAGTGTCAGGGAGCAGCTCTGCCATGACCCGAATAACTGGGGATAAAAACCTTCCCCCCGACAGCCCCGGGGAAATAGAGGCAGAGCAGAGCCCTGGCTGTTTTATTCATCATCTTTGGCATCATCTCCTATCTTTGATGATAAAAACGGGCTCACAATAAGTGTGATAAACCTGTGACAAAACCCTCTGACTGCCAGGAGACTCTGACCACCGAGAACCATCCATGTTTCACTTCTGGCCCTCACACCTGGCTTGTACCACTCTCCAAACTCATCATTTTGCTCCCAGCCTAGGATAAACCCTTGCTGGTGATGGTGCTCCCCATATTCCCCTGGAAAGTTGTTCCATGCCCACCCAGTTCCCCTAGTCCAGAGGTGAAAGCTGATCCACAAAAGGGTTTGGGCTCTGAATTAACAATTCAAACCCAGATGCTGGATACCTACAGCTCTGACTCAGCTGATTCAAACGTTCACCTGGAACACCAAGAAGCTAAAACAAAAAAAAAAAAGAGTGGGATCAGATGTTACTTTCCATGGTTTCTCTTTCAGACCTGCTAAGCAGAAAGCAGAAGGAGATGATTTTCAGAGGCACCGGTTGTTACTCTCAGACTCGTCCCATTAAATGCCCAAAGCAGGACATTTATCGGACCATTACCGGGGAGTGCAACAACAGGTGGGATTTGTGTGTGGACAAGGAGGGTCTTAAATCTGTACTCTGACCCAGGGCAGGTGGTTTAAGATCATTTGTGAAAGGGCAAGAAGGGTGCCCACTGCTGATGGCCCTGCTGTGAAGCTGATTTTGTGGGGGACAGAGATGCTACAGAGATTTAAATGCCAAGTAAAATTAAGGTAGAAATAAATACCAAATGAAATTAATATAACGGCATGAGGAATGGTTTTTTGTTTTGTTTTGTTTTTTTTTTTTTTAATGTCAAAAAGGTTCATTTTTCCCTGCAGTAATTAATATTGGTGTAATTTTCTTCTTAGTATTTTCCTGCTCTCACCTGTGTGACCAGAGTGATCAGACACGGATTAAAGGGCTGTGAAATGTTAGTCTGTACAAACCTTTTGTGTTTGAAATGATAGCAGTGTTTGCTTTTCCCGGTGATGCTGCAGAAGACACCCTCACCTGGGGTCCTCCAACCGTGGGTTTGCCCGCTGGCTCCCGGCAGTGTACGAGGACGGAGTGTCTGTTCCCAGAGGAGCAAGTGAAGGAAGGCACTACAACGGATTCCCACTCCCCCTGGTGAGACCCTTACCCTAATCCAGCTCTCAGGATGGACACTGCCCTCACTGCACCCGGCTGAAGGGAAACAGTGGTGACGTCTAGAGGGGGAGCTGTTGATTTTTGATCTCAGGAGCTGCACTGAGGCTGGTTTTCTACAACTGAGTTACGGCTTGGGGCGATATTTTTTGTTGGAGACAGACATGGGCAAAAAGGTTGGGAACACTTCACCAAGTGATTTCCAAAGTGCACAGCCCAGGGATTGCTGCAGGCAGCACCTGCAGCTCAGGTACACCAGGACACTTGTACAGACCACAAGGCTGGGGTGTTCCTCAGCCACCTCCTTGACTTCCTGGATGTGTGCACGAGGAAGTTTCAGCCATAACAGGCTTTCCACGAAACCAGGTTTGGCTGAAGGACTGTGGAGTTAAGAGGGTTCCTACTTATAACACCTGTTTGGATAGAGCTGGGAATGACAGGGATCTGTTCAATGCCATAATTAACTCTTATGAGCTTATCTAAGATCATCTCATGATGATCTACAGCTACCAGAAAGGAGGTCATGGAGAGGTGGGGGTTGGCCTCTTCTCCCAGGTAACAAGTGACAGGACAAGGGGAAAAGACCTCAAGTTGCACCAGGGGAGGTTTAGGTTGGATATCAGGAAAAAATTCTCACTGAAAGAGTGGTGAAGCATTGGAACAGGATCCCCAGGGAGGTGGTGGAGTCGCCATCCCTGGAAGTGTTCAAAAACCAGGCAGACATGGCACTTTGACAGGGTTTAGTGGGCATGGGGATACTCGGCCCAAGGTCGGACTTGATGATCTTGGAGGCCTTTTCCAACCCAAGTGACTCTGATTCAGTGATTCTCTGGTCTCACAGTGGGTGTTTGAGGGGTGAATTCACCATGGCGGAGACAGTCACACACATTTTCCCTCCTGCAGGTTCGAAAAGTGTCCAACGAAATCGCTCACACGGCCAACGAGAACGTCACTGCAGACCAGGAGCTCTCTCTGGTCTTCATGCACTGGGGCCAGTGGGTCAACCACGACATAGACCTGGCCCCTGCCAGCGGGGAAGGAGCCAGCCTGGAGCTCCTGTGCCACACTGACTGTGCCTTCAAGCCTCCCTGCTTCCCCATTAAGGTACTGACCCTCCCTCCACCCCACGCTCTCCTAAGGCAACAGAAATAAAGGCACAGGACTTCCTGAGGCACCACTGTTAGACACCAGAGGAGTAATTATTGGGTCAGAACCACCTTGTGGGGGTGTGTGTGGAGGGGTTGTGTGGAGGGGGAAGGGATGGGTTCAACCTCAAGGAGGTGGGGTGGCCTCATGTCCCTCATGGCAGCCCCTGGAGAAGCCCTGGAGTACTGACACTCACAAACAACCCTGGAAAATCATAACACCCCACAGCTCCTGGAGCCCCTGACCCAGCTCGGATTGGCAGGGACAGTGAGGACACTGCCCTGTAACACCCCACAGCTCCTGGAGCCCCTGACCCAGCTCGGATTGGCAGGGACAGTGAGGACACTGCCCTGTAACACCCCACAGCTCCTGGAGCCCCTGACCCAGCTCGGATTGGCAGGGACAGTCACAAACAACCCTGGAAAATCATAACACCCCACAGCTCCTGGAGCCCCTGACCCAGCTCGGATTGGCAGGGACAGTGAGGACACTGCCCCTCACCCTGCCCTGGAACCCCAGAGTGGCCAATGGGACCTGGAGGGTCTGGCCATAGGGACCAGAGCAGATGAAACCAAAGGCACGTGTTTGCCACGTGTCCCTGCCATCTGGATGTGTGAGAGCTGGTCTGCCACGAGGTTCCAGTGGCAGCTCCATGATCTGCCTCTTCCTCTTTCTCCTTCTCTCTTCTTGCTCCCTCTGCTTCTCTTTCCTTGCCCCTTCCTTTTTGCTTTGGGTTGCTTGGAACTGGAGGGGTTGGATCTTGGTTTAAGTGTCATGGAGGGACTGGATTCTGACTTTAGTGTTGTGCATTAATAATATCTGTTGAGTCAGTATTGTGGTGGAATATGGGAGGGTGGCCCAGGCTGGGGTGGGTGGGGTGGCCCTGGGGCCAAGGGCCCCCGGCAAGAAACGACACCACGGGGGCACAAGGCCGGTGCGGATGCTCTGAAACCCTATCTGAGGGGGAAAGAACCCGAGGAGAGGGGAGAGTTAGAGGTCTGAGGGAGAGGCGATGAGAGGTCGAGTGAGTAGGTAGCGTGGTAGATGGGAGAGTGCGATTGCGATGAGAGGGTCGAGGGCTGAGGAGAGGTAGATGTATATGGAGTATTTATATTTATATTTATATTTATATTTATTTAGATTTATTTTATATTTAGATTTATTTTATATTTATACTTGTATTTTATTTATATTCATTTTTATTTATATTTTTATATTTATTTCATATTTATATTGATATTTATTTTATATTCATATTATATTTATATTTATAATTTTATTTATATTTATTTAATATTTATATTTATATTTATATTTATATTTATATTTATATTTATATTTATATTTATATTTATATTATATTTATAATTTTATTTATTGATATTTATTTTCTATTTATATTTATATGTATATTTATGTTTAACTTATATTTATATTTTATTTATTTATATTTACATTATATTTATGTTTATTTTATATTTATATTTATAGTTTATTTATTGCTATTTATACTATATTTCTATTTCTATTTTGATGTATAAAATATATATTTATAATTTTTACATACAAATATATATATTAATATATATATATATTTAAGTAAGACTCCCGGCTAAGCCACTTATGATTTTTTGTGTAGTTCCCCCCCGATGACCCACGGGTGGTGGGGCCCGACACCTGCATGCCCTTTGTCCAGTCGGCCCCCGCGTGCACTCCCGGGGCGTTCTCCCGGGAGCAGCTCAACGCCGCCACCTCCTTCATCGATGCCAGCACCTTGTACGGCAGCGACGGCGCCCTGGCCCGCAGCCTGAGGAACCTCAGCGGCCAGCTGGGCCTCATGGCCGTGAACCAGGACTTCACGGACGCGGGGCTGGAGCTGCTGCCCTTTGAGAACGTGACAAAGAGCGTCTGTGTCCTCACCGACCCGGGCGCCAACATCCCCTGCTTCAGAGCAGGTAAAAGTGCAGCTCTGGGGGGTGTCCTCAAAGTCTGGAGGGATCGTCGTGGTCGGGTGGATGAGGTGCTTCAAGACTCCATTGTGTGAGGTGGAAGACAGGGGGCTGCCTCCCAAATTAAAAAGAGAAAAATCAAGAAATAATTGATTAATTAAACGTAACATTATTGCAATTTCCCAAAAGTTACAACAAAGCCTCCTCCTTTTTTAAAAGTCTTTTCAAAGGCAGGAGAATTTTTCAATAGAAATTTTCAACAGAATAACCACCAGTGCTTAAAACTTCTCAGGGGCTTTTTTTTCGTCCTACCTAGAATTCACCATTCATTAATGGGATGTGAGTTGTCAGCCTGAGAAAGTTGGGGCTGTTCAACCTGGAGAAGGGAAGGTTGTATGGAAACCTCTGCAGCTTTTCGAGATCTGAAAGGGCTACAAAGAAGCTGGAGAGGGACTGTTTGCCAGAAACTGGAGGGCAAGGAGTAATGGGTTCAAACAGAAAGAGGGGAAGTTAAGACTAGGTATACAGAAGAAATTCTTCCCTGTGGGGGTGGTGAGGGCCTGGCATGGGTTGCCCAGAGAATATTTGCATTTGTAGGGGACAAACGTGTGACTGAAAACCTGGGACTTTCTGCCATGCACACGATCTTTCTCCGAGAGCACAATCGCCTGGTCACGGAGCTGAGGGAATTAAATCCCCACTGGGATGGGGAAAAGCTGTACCAGGAGAGTCGAAAGATTGTGATTGCCATAAACCAGGTATGGTCACTGCGGGGTGTTTAAACTCAGGAATGTGTTTTTCCCTCCAGGATTCTGCTTTGTGGAATCAGTGGAGTTGTTCATGGGAGCTGGAAATTGTGAATAAGGATGATCCATCTGAGACAGCGTGGATACCCAGAGAGATTTCTTATCCTTTATTTAATGATTTTACCAGCTATATATTATATTTAATGTATCAATTATTTATTTGATTTTTTAATTCTGCATTTTAAAATAATTTTATTGTGTCATGCCACTGCTGCATCTGTTTTTGTGAAGATCCTAATGAATTCTGCTCCAGAGTCCACATTAGTGCTCTGATTTTTATGGCATTTCTGCTACAGCTTCTGGCAACTTGCTCTGCTTTTGTGCTTTCAGATAATAACATATAGGGATTACCTCCCACTTCTGCTGGCTGAGGAGACCAGCAAGTGGATCCCTCAGTACCGTGGTTATGATGAGGAGGTGGATCCCAGAGCCTCAAACGTTTTTTCCCTGGCTTTCCGATTCGGCCACACCTCGGTGCAGCCCTTTGTGTCCCGCTTGGATGAGGGTTTCCAGCCTCTGGGTTCCTTCTCCCATGTCCCTCTGCATCTGACCTTCTGTGCTACTTGGAGAATTATAATGGAAGGTAGGAATTGAGGGGGGCAGGTGGGGATGGTCCTGGTCTGGTCCTGAGGCTCACATGGAGGTCAGACAAAGAGTCACAGAATCATTAAGCCTGGAAAAGACCTCCAAGATCATCCAATCCAAACTTTGACCCATCCCCACCTTGTCACCCAGCCCAGAGCACTGAGTGTCACCTCCAGTCCTTCCTTGAATTGCTCCCAGCTCAGCAAGACCCGACAGAGTGAGTGTTGCAGCTGCTCCTGTGCCAAGTGTCAGCCAGCAAAATTTAGGTCAATTAAAGCTGTTATATCCCCCTCTAGTTAGGAGGCATCTCCAGAGGGTGATGCACCCCATTTAACTGAGCTGAGACACCTTTGTCACTTCCTTGTGGTGTCCGTCTCTCTTCATGGCTCTGAATGGAGCTGTGGGGTCCTGCTATTACACAGCTGAGATCTCCCAACAGGGGTTTTTCCAAGGAGGACGAATGTCTCTTCCAAAATGGGTTAATTAACTAATCATGGAAAACTTACCAAAATACAGACGTGCAGCCCATTTTCCTGTGTTTTAATCCCACTGTTTCCTTAATGGTTACGAAACAGACACAGACAATCAGACATGAGTTGATTCTATTGTTGCATTTAGTGTTTGAATAAATATCTGTCAATTAATAGCAAATTATAAAACAGAATCCATTGCAAAACCTAAACCTTGACAGACCCCCGTGTATCGGGACTGGTGGGCTGAGGAGCAGAAGAAAAGGACTTGGAGATCCTGGTGGACAACAAGTGGATTTAGGGCTGTGGAAAGAAAGGCTGAGAGATGGGGAGGGATAAGGAATTTAGTTGCTGTGTGAGGCCTCATCTGCTGGCATATGCAGACATGTACAGATCCATACATGTGCCACTGTGAGGGGGGTGAGGCCCTGGCACAGGTTACCCCATCCCTGGAAATGTTCAAGGCCAGGTTGGATGGGGCTGGGAACAAGCTGGTCTAGTGGAAGATGTCCCTACCCACGGCAGGGGGGTGGAACTCAACCATCTTGAAGGTCCCCTCCAACCCAAACCATTCTGTGGCTCTATGATTCCACAAACACACACGTCGAGATGGAAATCTGGAGCTGGGAAAACCCCACCCAGCCCAAGTAAACTCTTCCAGCTGCGCAAAAGGGACCACCCAAAGCTGCAACTTGGCACAAAAAGCCTTTCCTTGGTTCGCAATGGCTGCAGGAGGCATCGACCCCCTGGTCCGGGGCATGGTGGTGGATCACGCGAAGAAGATGGAACAGAACCAGCTGATGGTGGAGGAGCTCCAGAACCACCTCTTTGAACAGCTGGAGGTCATGGGGCTGGATTTAGCAGCCATGAACATGCAACGGGGAAGAGATCACGGCCTGCCAGGTAAGGAGGCACAAATCCACCCCTCCTCTGAACAATACTCTGTTTTCTTCTGCTGTTTGTAGCAGTTCCATGAATGTATTGAGCTTTTCCCATGCCAGTGGGAAGAAAGAGTGTCTTGATTTGAGGGTCGAGGGTGGGTACACAGGCAAACTCAGGGAATAAAAGGTCTCTGCGTTATAAAATTTTAAGACAAGGACAAAAGGCTTTGAAATAAAAAATGATAGTTGGGATAAAGTAATAAAGAGGGGGAGATACAGTGGTATATTGCAAAGTGGGGACATGTGGGATACAGAAGGTACAGACACAAGTGACCAAGTTCAGCTTTCACGTGGCCTTAGACAGGCCACCAGTTCTTTGTTCTTTACCCATCAGTGCTGATTTGGTGCCTCCTGACAGCCCTGGGCTCTGAGCAGAAGTGACTTCAGGTATGAGGTGCTGCAGAAGAGCAAGTGCTCTTGGGTGAAGCACAACCAAATGCTGCTCTTTTCTAGGGCTTTGACCCCAGAAATTTTGCCTCCCAGAGCTGCAAGGACCGGTGCCCTCACCCTCAGCACTAGAGAGCTGTAACCAACAGGAGAGCTCTAACCTGTAGTCACGAGGACAACCCAGATTGTTAGTTTAGTGTGTAGACACAGAAAGGACCTTTGAAAACATTGTGACTTCCTAGCCAAGAGCAGCTTCCAGCTCCTTTAATGCCCTGAGAAGAAGCAGATGTTGCCCATGGGCCAAGAGCCAAGGCAGATGGTGGGGCCATGGGGTGGTGGGTTCTGCTCAGCTGCTGCTCCTGCTCTTGCAGGTTACAATGCCTGGAGGGGCTTCTGTGGGCTCTCCCAACCCCAAACTGTGGAAGAATTCTCTGAGGTGCTTGGCAATCCCCAACTGGCCAAGAAGTTCCTGGATGTGTACGGGACACCGGACAACATCGACCTGTGGATCGGGGCGGTCGCAGAGCCCGTGGTTCCCCAGGGCAGGGTGGGACCCCTCCTGTCCTGCATCATTGGCACCCAGTTCAGGAACCTGCGGGATGGGGACAGGTGAGAGCCAACATTCCCTGGGCATTTATCAGGGGGGAAAACGCTGACATTGATCCAAGCCCCAGACCACGGGGGATCTGCACTAATCTCTGCCTGAGGTGACATTTGCTCTCGGGGCACAAAGGGGGGGGATAAACCACTGAATCCCAGCAGCCTGGAGATGCTGCATGGAAGATCTGGCCATGCTGGAGACACCTCTTCCCAAAAGGCTGTGCCTTCTGCCTGGTGGATCGGGGTGGATCCGAGCAGAGACTCACCTTGGTCAGGTCCCGTCTTGGCAAGTGACCAAAGACTACAAACTGCCTCTGAAAATATCCTTGCAGGTTCTGGTGGGAGAACCCAGGAGTTTTCACTCCACAACAGCTGCAAGCACTGAGAAAAATCACACTGTCAAAGGTGTTCTGTGACAACACTCGTATCCAGAAGATACCCAGGGATGTGTTCAGGATCAACAGTTACCCTGAGGACTTCACTGACTGCCAGGAGATCGACACGCTCGACCTCTCACCCTGGAAAGATGAACCTGAGAGTGGCACAAAAGGTACCAGTGGTCTGAGGCCTGTCAAAAATAATAAATGCCCTATGATGTCTCCTCCATGCCTAAAAAAATAAGGTTTCTATGGTGACTCTGCCCCCAAAAAGATGACTGTGTGTTCAGCTGCACTCAGACAGCACTGGAGGCAGAGGTGCTGTTGGCTGGGTCTCCGTGTGATCCATCCCTTTCATCATCCTTTATTAACCTGCCTCTTCCTGTTCAAGGAGGTGGAAAACCCCTGAAAATCCAGTCTGTTCTGGCCCTTTTGAATGTGTCCTTCTCTAATAAATGCCAGGATAACCATAGTCTTACCTCACAGGAAGGGTGTCCATGAAAAAATCAACTGGAATTAGTCAGCCTGCTCCAAATTCTTACTCTGCTGCTCCAAGTCCCCTCCCTCCCCTTGCTTTCCCTAAAGTTTTAAAGCATTTTAAGGTTTATCTGGAGTAGCTTTGACACTGTGTGGCCTCACACACCAGCAGTTTAACACACCCAGTCAGAGATGATGATGGGTCTTCATCTGAGAGATGTGGACACTCACTGTGCCCTCCTACATTTACACCTCTGGCACAGGCTCTCCCAGCTGAAAATGATGTGGGAGAACAGAGACTTGCAGAATGGATTAGGGTTTTTTTCCTTCTGGAAACCCATTTATAGATGATGACAATCCCTGGGGATCCCCTGCTCTGTCCTTCTGCAAGGCACAGACCATGAAGTTCCTGTATTCAATTTGACTAACTATTTGAGGGAAACGCTGTTGTTTAAAACAGATATTTGCACTTGATGTAAAGGCTAAATTTTGGTGACTTCACCCCATTCTTTAGGAGCTGAGTCCAACTTACCTTCTCTCCAAACAATGTTGTCTCATTTCTTTTGTTATCATAGTCTTATGGTCACTAAAATGTGCTGAGCTGCTTCCTGTGGCTCTTTTATCACCAGTCCAGGAGGAAGTTGAAGTGTTTTCATAACCTGTTTTCATAACCCAGAGAGTGAAATTCCAGGGTGTCAAAAGCAGCTGATAGAAGTTTAACCTTTTCAAGCACCAAGAAATTGCCCTCAACCCCCTCATCCTAAGGGCTCTCTGGTGTCACCTGTTGACAAGGCTGGAAGCACCTCGGCCTCAGAGCCTCGGCAAGGATACAGGGATGACAAAAATGTGGGGGGAAATAATGTGCCCAGGAAGGGCTTTCTGCCTCTCAGCAGCTTTTCCTGCTTCATTGACAGGTTCTAGTCCTGCTGCTCAAACCAGTGTTGGAAACCCCTGATGGTGGCCCTGAGCTGCTCCTGGGAAATTCCTGCCTGGCCATCAGGCTCCAGTGGCTGCTGTCGACTGAATCTCAGCACGTGGTTTCCCAGAGGGGAGCTCAAGGCTATGGCAACTGTTTTATTTCCTGTAACGTGATTTTAATACTATTTATTTCTAAAAATTTCCAGTAATGTAAGCCTCCAAATGGAAGGGCAACGAAGTGTTATTTTATGTTGCTCTAAAAAAAATTGATCAGAGGTTTTGTGACTCTCTAAAAACATAATTAAGACAAATTTTTTACTTTCCATCCTGAATGGGTGTCAAACCTGGAGGTTTGGCATGCTTGCATTTCAAAATCAAATTCCTTTGTACCTGCTCAGAAATGATCAAGTTCATGTCACCTTTATCTAAACCTTCCTAATCTCGTTTTGCACAAGAGCAAAAGCTGTTTTGGCTGTTTATGATCAGCAAGATCAAAAGTCTCTGAAGACATTGGAGTCTTCAAGCCTAGAGACAAATTTATTTAAATTCTACAGTGGACCTGTATGGTTTGGGTGTTCTGGGCAGTAATAAAACCCATCTTGTGCATTCATCTCCATCTGGCATCAATGACAGGCTGGGGCAGAGTGATTGGAAAGCTGGAAAAGGACCTGAGGTTGCTGCTCAGCAGAGGCTGAACATGAGCCCAGGTGTGTTCAGGTGGGCAAAAAAGCCAAGGGCATCTGGCTTGGATCAGAACTAGTGTGGCCAGCAGGACTAGGGAGGTGGTTGTCCATCTGTACTTGGCACTGCTGAAGCCACACCTCAAATCCTGTGTCCAGTTTTGGACTCCTCATTACAAGAAAGACGTGGAGGGGCTGGAGCGTGTGCAGGGAAGAGAACAGAGCTGGGGAAGGGGCTGGAGCAGCAGGAGCAGCTGAGGGAGCTGGGGGGGCTCAGCCTGGAGAAAAGGAGGCTCAGGGGGGACCTTCTGGCTCTGCAACTCCCTGACAGGAGGGGGGAGCCGGGGGGGGTTGGGCTCTGCTCCCAGGGAACAAGGGACAGGAGGAGAGGGAACGGCCTCCAGCTGTGCCAGGGAGGGTCAGGTTGGACATCAGGAGGAATTTCTGCATGGAAAGGGTGGTCAGGCACTGGAAGGGGCTGCCCAGGGAGGTGGTGGAGTCCCCATCCCTGGAGGTGTCCAAGGAAGGACTGGACGTGGCACTCAGTGCTCTGGGCTGGGGGACAGGGTGGGGCACAGGGTGGACTCGATGATCCTGGAGATCTTTTCCAACCTTAATAAACCTGTGATTCTGTGTTTGTCCAACTTGAGTGCAAAACATTCTTTGGCTGTGGTTCATAGCTCAACATTTCAGCATAAAGCAGCAAACCATAAGCTGACTGGTGTGTAAACCATGAGAATTAGGGCTAAAAATTCATCACCTGTCCAGGATGGTCACTCCAGGACACTGCAAGTCAATAAATACCAAAGATGTAAAAATCATATTAAGTTTCCATTTCTCCTTGGGATGACTGGGAGGGAAGGAGGTGACTGGGAGCAAGAAGGCAGCAGCATAAGGCAGAGTCATGAGTGAAGCTTGTGAGTGTAGCAGGAGCCTCTGTGGTGAAGAATAATGAAGGAGATGCTTGGTAGAACCCCAGGGCTGCAGCAGCAGCATATGAGCTTTGCCATGGGATGTGCTGCCAAGTCATGTCCATCTCAACCCAGTGCCCCACTGCCCACCCATGGCCTGGGGCACCCACAGGAGATGCCTGGAGCTGCCAGGGCCCTGGGGGAAATGATGGGATTTGGGGACTGTGCAGCTCCATGAGTCCCCAGTGTGTGGGGAGCGGGGAAAGGCTGTGGTGGCCTTGGCAGAGGAAGGCAAGACATCACACTGTGAAGCCAGGGCAGAACCAGGCAGGATTCAGAAATCAGGAGCTGCAGCTCCCAGAGTGTGTTTGAGTTGAAAAATACACAGGTTGTGCTAAAAATCAGATTATCACAGAATTATCACAGAATCATTCAGGTTGAGAAAGCCCTCTAAGATCAAGTCCATTAGTCCAGCACTGCCAGGTCCACCACTAAACCATGTCCAAAAGCACAACATCTACATGTTTTTTGAACGCTTCCAGGGATGGCGATTCCATCAGGGCATGGGAAGGATATTAGGCAACATACCCCTGCTGTTTGCCTCTGCTGTCTGGGTCCTCAGGCACGTTCCTCTCGCACTTTCAAGATCTGGTCAACCACTGAAGGCAAAATCTTACTTTGCTTAAAAGGAAGGCTAAAAAACCCAAAGAGACCATCAGGCCCTGCAGACATGTAAGGGCTTTAATTCCCCTCTCCCAAAGTTGCCTTGGCTTCCTCCCAAATCCTCCCCACGGAAAAGGTGGGAGACAGTGCCTTCTCCTGAGTGTGCTTCCAGGGGAGTGGGGCAGCCCTCCAACCCCAAGGCAGCCACTTCCTCAGGCAGGATGGCCACAGGATTGGGATAGATGTCTCCACCTTGTTGGCTCTGAATAGGAAAAGGTGATGATAAGCAGGCAGTGATGATCCCAGGAAGGGTCCAGCTCTGCCTGGGGTCCAGCTGGAGACATGTTCCCATGGTTATGAGGACAGGAATGTCCAGCTGCCCGTGGTATGTCTGTCCATGCAGGTGGCACAGTTCCCTGGAAGGGACATGGCAAAACCCTCTCACCACCACCTCCACTTGGAAGCTTCTCCTCCTTGGTGGACGTTTAGCCCGTCTCTGGTACGTCGGGGTTGCAATCCACGGCTGTCTCTGCTGCCAGGCCTTCCTGTGGTTGCCATGGCCTCCCCCTCGGCTGTGGCACACACAGCTGGAGCTGGGAGAGGGGATCACTGATGGGAAGCTCCGTTTGTCATTCCTGATATCCCCTGGTAGATGGTGAGCATGGAGTCACGGACCTGCTCGGTGAGCTTGGGGACATCGTCCGGGCCCAGGCCGAGGGTCTCCACTTCTGGCAGGACCTGGATGATGAGTTTTCCTGGAAGAGCGAGGCAGGAGGGTGAGAGAGAGGAGGAAGAGAACGTGTGAGTGGTGTAGAGAGAGCAAGAGAAGATGCAGCAGGAGGATTGGTGCCAGTCAAGGAACAGGAGAGAAAAGAAGGGAAATGCCCTCATTCACACACCGAGAGTGGTGTGGGGACCCAGCCGTGGCCCAGGAGCACACAGCAAAAACCCACACCAGGCTTTTCCCACCCACAAGAATCACAAATATGGAAATAGGTGAATCTCTGCTCAAATCCAATGCCATGTTTAACATAGAATGGGTTTGCAGAGTGGAAAGACCTCAGGGCCTGTCTAGATGGTGGCAGGGAGAAGGAGATGTGAGCACATCCAAGCTGGCCACGCTCTGATCTGTGCATAACAAATCCAGCAGAGTTCCTCCTTCCAGCAACAGGCTTTGGGATGAGGGAAATTGCACCCAGGACTCCCTGGTGTGTCAGACTCCTCTGGGGAAGCAGCCAAGTGATGGACTGGTGCAAACTGGAAGAATATACTGAGGAGGTGTCATGATGTGCTTCTGCTCTGGCACCAGAGGACCTTGTTCTGGCTTCCAGAGACAAGACAGTGCCTGCACAGATACCAGACACCCACCTGGGGATCTGGGGAGTGTCTGTGGTGTTTTCGAATGTTCTTGCATGTCTTTACATGTGCATTGGAACGAGATCCAGCAGTGCTGGGAGCAGAGCCACGTGAAGGAGGCAAAAACAAGCATAGAGAGTTTCACAACAGAAAAGGGTACGTCAGGTTGGACGGGGCTTGGAGCAACCTGGGCTAGTGGAAGGTGTCCCTGCCCATGGCAGGGGGTGGAACAAGATCATCTTAAAGTCCCTTCCAACCCAAACACTTCTGTGATTCTGTGATTGTGTGCTCCCTGCCTGCACATCTCACACCCAAAGCCAGGCTGGCTCCTCACTTCACTTGGCCCTACGGAAAGGGCTGAGTGAGGACGGGGCTGTGCTGAAAATTCAGGTCTGTTGGGGCAGAAGAGACTTCCAGCAAACACCAGATGTGCTCCATGCATGGCAGTGTCAACACCAGGCACGGAGTGTGGCCTTCCAGAGGCTCATCAGCACACCCAGAGCCTCTGTGGACACAGTGAGCTGGTCTGGCCTGAGGACCAGCCTGTTCCATGTGCAGGAATCCTGACCACGTGTAACACATCTTCAGGATCAGCCCTGGCAAAACTTGTGGCAGGGAAAAGTGGGAATGTGCAAGAAAAGCTGACTGGGGTTCTGTCTCCAGCAGCAAAGGTCCTACCTATTCAACAGCCACTTGGGAAAGGACTCAGAGGTCAGTAAAACATGGGATTACAGGTCAGCTATCCATGAGATCAGGGGTCAGTAAAACATGGGATTAGAGGTCCAATAACCATGGGATTAGAGGTCAGTTATCCATGGGATCAGAGGTCAGCTAACTATGAACTCCCAGGGTGAGGGAAGTTGTTACAAAGGCAAATGTTCATGCAACAGCAAAAAGTCTTTCCTAAAAAACTTCGGGGAATTTGTGGAATCTCCATCCTTGGAGTTAATCCAGACTTGTCTGGACAAGGCACAAAGCAAACTCAGCTGTCTTTAAGTTGGCCTTGCTTTAAGCAAAAGGTTCAGCTGCTTCAGAGACCCCTCCCCACCGTGTTATTGTCTGACTTCCCAGAGCAGGGCTCTGAGCAGGGGTGTGTGGGGGAGGAATCCCTGCTCTTGGTCCTATCAACCCCCAGGTGGGGGAGCATTTCCAGTCCCCAAAGGTTTTTGTGTGTGAGGAACAGAGAGAGGACGGGCCCAGCAGGTGAAAGGTGAGTGGAACCAGCCAGTGCAGTGTTTAACATTCTCCCTTCCAGCTGTCTGCCTGTGAGGGGATGACTACACCCAGGCACAACAATGGGAGGGATGAGGATTCCAGATGCAAATCCTCCCCTTAGGAAACAGCAGGGCTGGCCTGGGGAAGGGTGGGAAGTGGCAGAAGCCCAATTTGGGGCGGGCAGCAGCAAAGGGAGTGGAGGAACAGGATGGAATGCTTTCCTCTCTTGGAATTTGTAACATTTTTTTTCTGCATTTGCCTTCTGAAACCCAAGACTTGTGTCATTTTTTTCCCCCATAAAATTCTGTCAGTGAGCAGCAGAAATTCTTGTTGCCATAAGTGGATGAAACATGGTAACTGGGGGGACACATTCTCAGGGTGACTTCTGCTGAGAGCTCCGTGATTGTTTTTGTTTCCCAACTCCCCAAGAACCTGAGGGCAGAGTGGTGGGGCCAGGGGCTGAACCTGCCCCAGGACTCTGCTGCTTCTCCAGGTTCCCTCACATTTTCCAAGAAATCCAAGGGGAGAGGCAAAAGTGACGCCTGAAATTTCCCTTTTCCCACCAAGAAGACACAAAGTGCTGTTGTTTGGCTGCTGTCTCCACACCACACATCTGCCCACCCACCCCATGCCTCCAAGGACTGTGCTCTGCCAACACCCAGCCCCTTCTTTGCCCCAGGTCATCCTCACCTGGGGTGAATCTCTTCTCCTTCTGGTTGTAGAAGCTGTTGTAGGATGAGAACACTACAGGAATGATGGGGACCTGGAAGGGAGACAATCTATAGTGAATATACACATTTACAGTGAATATTCACATTTACAGTGAATTTTCACGTTTCCCCATCCCTCCTCCAAAATGCAGCTGCTGTTTTCAGGTCAATTCTGCACCTTGCTGATAATCATCACCATCAGCTTCACAGCAGATACTCAGAGGGTTATTGGGATATTTAGATCATTTAATTGTATCACCCCACGTCCTCACCATTGGCTTTTACATTTTCATCTCTGTATTTAAGCCAGCCATTGTGGATTGGCAAATTAGGATGTGCCTGGGCAGGTCCAGGGCTCTTGTCAAGCCCCTCCCCACTTTTTTTTCCCCAACCTGTCAGGAAGGTTTTCCACTTTTCCCAGAAACAGCCCCATCCTGTGCCACCCACAAACTCCTCGTGGGCTCCTGGGTGTGTGTTGGATCCACGGGGAAAACAGGGACCAGGAGCCTGCTTTGCTGGTGGACCATGGCAAGGCAAAGCCCACCCCAAGGGGCAGGAGGCAGGTGGTCTCACCTGGGCTTTCACAGCCAGCTGGAAGGCCCCACGTTTGAAGGGCAGCATGGAGCCTCCGTGGTTGCGGGTTCCCTCGGGGAAGATCAAGATGCGCAACTGCAGGAGGAGGGAGAGGACGTTGAGATGGGGGCACCTCCAGGTGCTGCTCCGAGCCACCACGATCCCCTGGGACTGCTCTGTGTGCTCCTGACCTCCCCTCCACGGACACACAAGGCACTGAACCCACCAGGGATGCCCTCACTCTGCTCTGCTCAGCGCCCAGCCTGGAGACAGCGATCCCTTTCCACCCACGCCAAGGCTTGTGTTTTCCAGAGGCTCCTCCCCAGACTCCTTCCCACTCACGTTGTCCTTGTGCAGGGATCGTGCCACCTCTGTCAGGGTGTTGATGGAGCCCTCCCTGTCCTTGCGGTCGATGAAGATGGTCCCCACCAGCCAGCACGCCAGGCCGAAGGTGCCCATGTACAGGATCTCCTTCTTGGCAATGGGCACACAGCGGTGAGGCAGGATCTCCATCAGCGCTGCAAGGGGACAACGAGGGCAGGACAAGTCGTCATCTGCACTCAGAGTTGCCCTAGATACTGGGTTACAGCCCTCTGCCCTGGGAGATGCCATCCCTGCAGCTTCATTGACCCTTAGAATCCCTGGGAATGGGATCCTGGGGGTCTCCAGACCAACCACAGGGTTGGAGGAGGACTATTACTGGCACTGAAGGAGAGCAGCTATGACACAGCTGTGGTCAGCTGAGGGTCTTGTCCTCATTCCTTGGGTGAAGCTGATGTAGCTTGAAAGTATCTCTAATACCCTGGAGATCAGACCTGCCTCTAATATTCTGGAGATCAAACCTACCTCTAATACCCTGGAGATCAAACCTGCCTCAATACCAAGGAAATCAGCCCTGCCTCTAATACCCTGGAGACCAGCCCTGGTTGTAATACTCTGGAGATCAAACCTTCCTCTAATACTCTGCAGATCAGACCTGCCTTTAATACCCTGGAGATCAAACCTGCCTCTAATACTTTGGAGATCAAACCTGTCTTTAATACTTTGGAGATCAAACATGTCTTTAATACTCTGGAGATCAAACCTGTCTCTAATACTCTGGAGATCAAACCTGCCTTTAATACCCTGGAGATCAAACCTGCCTTTAATACTCTGGAGATCAAACCTGCCTCTGATACTTTGGAGATCAAACCTGCCTCTAATACTTTGGAGATCAAACCTGCCTTTAATACTCTGGATATCTGCCTCTGATACTTTGGAGATCAGACCTGCCTTTAATACCCTGGAGATCAAACCTGCCTCTAACACCCTGGACATCAGCCCTGGCTTGGGTCTGGCTAGTCAAGGACTGTGTAACAGCCACTCCTGCCCCCTCTGCCAGTGACACTTGGGAGCTGGTACAACCCACCCCTCCAAACACCTGGGGCCAGGAGCAGGAGGCAGGATCAGCACATACCCAGAATGTCAAGGGAGGTCTGGTGGTTCAGCACCAGCACGAAAGGTTTCTTAGTCCTGAGGTTCTCCTTGCCCTTCACCACTATCTGGATACCAAAGATGTATTTGAGGGGCAGGGCCAATGTGCGAAAAAACCTGGAAAAGAGGAGCCAAAGAGATGCTGAAATTTGGATAAAACACTGCTCATCCAAACCATCCCACGTCAGGCAGTGCTCCTGTTTCTCCACAGACCCAGATTTGACCCAGAACTTGGAGAAGAGCAATTACTGTGCCTCTGCAGCTTATCATTTCATTAGACAACATAGATCCAGCTGTCAAGTTTCCTTCCAGCCATGCAAGACCAATGGTCCAGCAACCACAGCTACAGAAATTCCGTGGATCAACCAAATATCCCAATTCACAGCACACCTTCGTACTCTGTTTCCCTGCACACCTTGCTGGATCAAACACAGGCTGCAATAAGCTGTGCCTAACTCTGCTATTGCCCAGGCTGTGCAAAGAGAGAGGTTTGCCTCTAGCTGCAATTCCAGGAGCCATATTTTAAGAAGTATTGGTAAAATGAAATAAAAAAAATAATAAAAGTTGGGCACCAAAGTAAAGAAGTGAAGCAAATTTTTCAAAGCAAGGGGCTGATGCTCAGTGAGGAGATCTGGATTCCCGCTGGAGCACAGGACAATGGAGCAGTAAATCCTGCCTCTGCAGCACTTCAGAAGGGCACAAGAATTACAGTGACATGCAGCAGAGTCAACTTCTCGTGCCCACTCGGCACACACCCCGAGTTCCTGGTGCCCACCCTGCTGATGACACCTCTACCCCCACCAGGCTGCCCCCAGGGGAGTCTGCAGCTCGTTGTGGAGCCTGGAGAGAGGGGATGGGCAGCAAGGGGATGGGCTGGGGGACTGCCAGACCTGGGGACCCTGCTGCCATTGCAGTGGTGGGGACACCAGTGACAGTGCAGGTGCCAGCACTGCACTGTGGCAGTGTCTGCTCATGCCCACTCAGGCGGGCACTGGCTCACAAGGGAGTTAAGGAAGAGAAGAGCACCTGCAGTGGCTTTCACAACACAGCTTGGGAAGGGAATGCTCAGCCATGGGGAATGAAATGCAGCTCCAAAGACCAGATAAAAGAGTTTTAATAAAAACAGCAACTTATTTTACCTGTGCATTTCACGCAGGTAGTTGGCATTACCTACTTTGGCAAATCAATGTCACCTTTTACATCCTTTCCTTCCGTAATTCGTTCTTTGTTCTATCAACCCAAACCCAATATTGAAACTCACACCCCTCCACGGAATTACAGGGTCTGTCATCTCCCCACACCACCACACAACTAATTCCTCCCCCCACACCCCAGCTCCCAGGACCCTCCAAAACAAAGCACTGGAGAGAGTGGACTCTCTCAGTGCCCCGAGCAGAAAGAAGCCATGGACCACTCACGTCATGTTCTCCACGTTCCGTCCCCGAGGAATACTGAGGATAACAACCCCAATGCTTATGGTGAAGAACCACAGCTTGTAGAAGGTCATCTTGCAGAAGAATCTGAATGCAGGTTTCACCTGGTAAAGGACTAGAAACACGACGAACAGGCAGGTGAATGGGTAGTGAAGGAGGAAAAGCTCCATCCTTCCGAGCAGGGAACGAGTCACCAGCTCCCGGTGTTGTGGAGCAGAGTTGAGACTCCCTGGATCAGCTACATGTGGGTGGTGCACAGCTGGAAGGAGGTTTGGGAGCGATGCTGCAGCAGGGCTGTGCTCCCTGCTCAGAGCTCAGCTCGCCGTGGGAAGCCGGTTTAGCAAGGACACGCCGGCAGCTCCGAGTAGGAGTTGGGTGGCAGGAGGGGCAAACACGCAATAGCAAAGCTGCCTGGGGGCAAGGGCTGGGTGAATCTGGGCTGGAATGTGCCTGGAGAGCCAGCCCCCCTTCTGGGGGGCTCTGGGCATAGGAACCCTGAGGACTTTTAAGAAAATCTCTAGTGGGAGGGAGCGGGATGTGTGGGACAGCAGAGACCCTGCCCAGAGGCAATGTGGGTTTAGATGGGATACTGGGAAGAAATTCATCCCTGTGAGGGTGGGGAGGCCCTGGCACAGGTTGCCCAGAGAAGCTGTGGCTGCCTCTGGATTCCTGAAAGTGTCCAAGGCCAGGCTGGATGGGGCTTGGAGCAGCCTGGTCTAGTGGAAGGTGTCCCTGCCCATGGCAGGGGGTGGAATGAGATGAGCTTTAATATCTCATCCAACCCAAACCATTCCATGATTTTGTGATTCTGTGACCCCAGGCTGTCTTACCTGAGCTTCACCAAGTGAGCTGGCTGCAAGATGTCCAGGAAATCAGAAACTACTGTTATGGAGGAGACACAAAGGGAAAACCAGTGATGCAAGCACCACACATCCAGGCATCGGAGGGACCAAGCTGAGCAACTGGACATTCCCCATGTAGAGTGGGAAAAGTGGGAAAAGTGCCACAAATCTAGACCAGAAGATAAACAAAGCAAGGGCAGCTCCTCCAAAGGTTTTCATGGCCAGAGGCAGGCAGATGTTGAGGCAGCATCTGCATAAGGAGGGAGTGAAGCAGGAAAATGCAGGTTTAACCTGGGACTGCTCCAACTGCATTCCATCTCCTAAAACCACTGCCTGAAAAGGGTCTTTGCAATGGATGGAACGACTGGGCTGAAAAAGAAACCTTGTGTGATTCATCATCTGCATGACAGGCCTTGCTCTAGCACTTCAGAGGAGCAAAAATATTAAATAATTGATATTTAATGACATTGAATTCCATCCAGGACTGAAAGCTGCAGATTCTAAAAAGGAAATGCTCCGAGGACCCATGAAACCACGTTGACCATCACCTGCAACCTAAAGAACAAGGTCAAACCCCCCCGGACAATAAACTGGGCAAGAATGTGTGATATTTCATTAAGAAACATGATAATAAAAAAAGGCATTGCCTGTGCCCTCTGCTCCTGTGGCTAATCCAGGGACCATTCTTCTCCTGTCTTTCATGGACAAACTGGAGAGGAGTGACTGCAGCCTCACTGCTCAGCTCTCCCAGGGCTTCCCTGCAACCACAGCAGAGGCAGCCAAAGGTTTTCCCACAGCCTCTGCACTGTCCCTGCCCCAGCACATGGAAAAGACAAACATCCCACGTCCCACATGGGATCATGGCACCAGGACCCTCTGTACTGGTGCTGCAGAGACCAGCTCCTTTTGGAATTGGTTTATAGAGACCAACCACAGCTGCTTCGGGCTTCTCCAAGGTCTGATCCAGCAAAGAGTTCCCTTCCTAATGCCTGTTAACCTCTCCTATATCTCATCAGTATAAATTATGGCCTTTTGCAGTTGGGGGAAGGTTGATTTGCTCACACCTGGTTCATCCTGACTTGCCAGGAGAGAGGTTCCTAAAATGTAACCCCAGTGAAAGGAGTGCAGTGACTGTCCTGCAGGGATGGATGTGGCTCCCAAACCAAGCCGTGTTCAGGTTCCTGCTGCAGGAAAACCTCTGACACAACCCTGCACTCCCAAACCCACCCAGAATGTCTATGGACAAGGGGGTGTGTGAGTTCACAAACCACTGAAAAGCTTTATTGTAAGTCACTGACAGCAATTTTCAAAGACTTTCACAGAATCATTAAGGTTGGAAAAGACGTCCAGGATCATCGAGTCCAACCTGTGACCAATCCCCACTTTGTCAACCAGCCCAGAGCACTGAGTGCCACCTCCTGTTGTCCCTTGGACACCCACAGGGATGGGGACTCCACCACCTCCCTGGCCAGCCCATTCCAGTACCTGACAACCCTTTCCATGAAGAAATTTTCCCAATATCCAACCTAAACCTCCCCTGGTGCAGCTTGAGGCCATTTCTTCTCATCCTGTCCCTTGTTCCTTGGGAGCAGAGCCTGTCCCCACCCCCGGCTCCCCTCTCCTGTCAGGGAGTTGGAGGGAGCAAAGATCTGTGATCTGGGGCTTCCAAGAGCTGGTGAGTGTCTCTGATGGGAAAAGCCAAGGGCACAAAGCAATAACAAAAACTGTGCCATTCCCAATTCGCCACGGAGAGATCGTGAGCTCAGGTCTGACACAACATTTAGGCTCCAAGGCCACAGACACCAAAATCCTCAGCTGTAATTTTGCTCTGTCGCAAACATCCCCAGCACCTGGATCCACCCCACTTCCATTTCAAAAGCAGGCAGCTCTTGCCTAACCTGCAAGGTGTTTTCTGAAACTCCAGCTCTAACGTAGTTCCCAGTTCCCAGACTAAGTGTGTCCGTTCCCAGTTAACTCCCTTTTGCCCCTGGGTCTTTGCACCTTTTCCACAATCTGGCTTAAGTGAAGCTGAGATAGGGAGAGGAGGGACTTGCTCATACCCTGAGCTTTCATCACTCAGCTTTAATGACTCTGCTACTCTCCGACTCTGCTCAGCCACACATTGGCCAGAAGAGAGAGGAGGAGGCAGGGAAAGGGATCTAATCTGATGGGAAAAGGCAAAGAAAATTGTCTTGTTCACCATAAGCAAACGAAGGCTCAAAACAAAATGTCCCTGGGAGAAGGTGCTGAGCGGGATGGACTCAGGATGGACATCCAGCTTTGAGCTGCAACAGCTGCAGGTGGGAAAGAAAGTGAATGAGAGGCCCTGGCAGAGCCAGGAGAGAGAACTGAACTTCTGAAACCTTTGGCAGAGGCTGAGAAGGACAAACAGTCCCACCCCAGCTCCTGCAGGATGAATCCCCTCAGCAGCTCCACCAGCCCGGGCAGGCACGTGCTGGGCATCCCATGGCACAGCCCCCCTCCTGCTGTACCAGCACCTCATGGCTTTGATCAGGCAGTTTGATCAAGTTGATAAACCAGATCAAAGTGCCCAGATTTCATCTTAAAACCGGGAAAATTGGCTCCCTGTGCTTCGTGCACACAGAGGGACTGTGGGTGGGTTTGAGCCACTTCCTCCCCCACAGGGGAGTTGCTGAAGTCAGCAGGTAATGAGTGAGACTTTCTCTGTCCCTGCGGGGCTGAGCAGACACAGGTGGGTGTTATTTGACAACTGAGAGGGGAAAACCAAAGCTGGAGAGCCCAGGACACCCCCCACGCAGTCGGGCACCCCACACCCATCACTGTCAGGAGCTCACCCAGGAGACAGAGGGGACTTCTGCCCACTCCAGGGCATGGCTGGTGCCTTTTGCTTTCCAAATGTGCCCTGGGTGGTGTTTCCCAGCCTACACCACCCTCAGCCCCTCCACCCTGACCGGCAGCAGTTGGTCTCCATCCCTCTTCTTCCTCTCCAAGGTTCTCACAGAGACTCCTCCCATTTTGGGAACGATAAGGAGGAATTGTTGCCAAGTATTTGTTGGAACTGCCTCCTGCCCCGCCCCTTCCATAGTTCCATGTCACACAGGAGGTGGGGCCAGAGATTTCTGCAAGAAATTCTTTCTTTCATTGACAAAACACAGGTTCTGGAGCTGTCTTTTCCCAACATTCCCATAGAAATCCTACCACCATCCTCCACTCACCTGTGGCTACTACACCTCTTACAAAGTGCAAGGAACATTCTGGCCTCAGCCCAAAACTGCGGTTTAATGAGCAATAACAGGAATATAACAGGCTATAGAGGGAGGAGAAAGTGGGTTTTATCCCTTTCAGGAAAAGATATTGAGAGGACAAAGCTGGAGCGAAACCAGAGTAGCTTTTACTTTCTTGTATGTTTAGATTGTTCTTATCTTTGCCAGGACACATCCCACCTGCTCCATAGCCCAGGGATAAGTCACTCTGGCTCGTGCCAAGCTGCAGGAATAATTTGTCACAGATTTCTGTCTTAATGCCTTGGGCATCCTGGACTAAGGGCACAAAAATGATGAGAAAACAGCTCCCTCCACGTGGACAATTCCTTAATTCCATATTGGAGCAAAACCTGACACGGGGCATTTTAGACAAGCCTGGTTTGGGGTGAAGGACAGCTGCTTCTGCTTCCCTCAGGGGCACCCTGACATCAGGAGATTTTCTCTGGAATTAAAGGATGTCTTATTTTAAACAAAAAAAAAAAATGGGGAGCAAGAATCAGCTGCCATTCCAATGCCCTGGATATTTCTGGTGGGGGTTGCAAAATTTGAAAGGAGGGTCCAAACCACGTGCTGGTAAAACAGAGTGTGGTTCTGTGGACCAAAGCAGCAGCTGGTGTGATTTGGAATCAGCCTCTGGATAACTCATTTCACTTGGCTTCGTGATATTGAGTGATTTCCCAGATCTGGGATATCTCCTCATGAAGTTTTTTCTTGCTGGGCTCCATCCCACTGGAAAGGCTTCGTGCAAACTAAGCTGAGTAAATGACAGCAACAGTGCAGGCAGTAAAAGCACAAAGCCAGTAAAAAATAATAACAAATCCCAGCATCTTCCCAAGTCCAGACTTCTGGGGAATCCTCAGTGTTCAGCATTTTAAGTCACCAGAATCTTCTTCTAGAGGAGATAAAAAACAATGTGTTAACAGAGAAGGACCTGCCATAGCTGTGGATTCATTTCCACAGGTTAAGCTGGAAAAGAAGGATTGATAACTGGAATTATGAGAGCATGACAGGGCCTGACTGTCAGCAAAGGAAGGATGATGTTCTGTCAGGAAAAGGCATGGCACTGGAGCAGTCTGCCTTTCCCAGGGGAGAGCCACTCTTCCCTACATCTACTTGCCAGGGGCTTCAGAGAATTTGGAAGGAAAGCATTAAAGATCAAGATTTTACAAATCCTGAAGGCAGAGGGAAATAATGGAAATACAGGCAAAAGCTATACAAGCAGAAATCAAATTCCAAGATCTCTTCCATAGAGTGGGAATCTCTGTTCCAATGAAGAGCTGCTTTTGGCCTGACCAGGATGTGCTGACAGACAGCTCAGAGCTGTGCTGCAGAGAGGCCAAGCAGCTGGACAGACAGACAGACCAGCCTTCCCAATTTGGACATTGCTTTCCATGCAGAAAAACATGGGAATCAACAGCAAAGACCTAAACTGGAAGGTCTTCTAGTTAGAAAAAATCACACAATCCCAGGATGGGTCAGGCTGGAAGGGACCCCAGAGGGTCACTGGTGCCACCTCCCTGCTCAGGCAGGGCCAGCCCAGAGCACAGGGCACAGGATTGTGTCCAGAGGGCTCTGGAATCTCCCCAGGGAGGAGACTCCAGCCCCTCCCTGGGCAGCCTGTTCAGAGCTGGGTCACTGCCCAGGGAAGAAGTTCTTCCTCCTGTCCAGCTGGAGCTTCCTGGGCATCAGTTCCTGCCCGTTCCTCCTGTGCCATTGCTGGGCCCCCCGAGCAGAGCCTGGGCCATCCTCTGCCCCCTCCCTGCAGCCCCTGACACACGGTGGGAGGGCCCCTCTCAGGCTCTGCTCTGGAGGCTGAACAGCCCCAGCTCCCTCAGCCTTTCCTCAGAATCCCAGAACAGGGCACTTGGCTTGGTCTTGCACTGCCAGGGCTGGAAAATCTGCACTTTGGAGGAGCCACTCCCAGTGCACCTGATAAAATGGAGAGTCCAAACATGGCCCAGGGGTGTACCTGGCACATGTCCCGGGGGTGTACCTGGCACACAGGCCCAGAGCCCCATCAGGCAGCTCTGGTTGAAGCCCCTGGCTCTGGTTCTCCCCCTTGCCTGCAGGCAGGAGCTCTGGGAAGCTCTTACCTTGCTCCTTGGTGCACGGCGACTTCCATGGTCTGAGGTCCAGCTTTGGGATCTGACTGCAGCTCACAAAGTACTCGGGGTACCTGTTAGCCCTGAAGATGTGCCTTGAAACTTTAGTGATGCCGGTGTTGTCACAAATTATTCGTGACAGGGAGATTTTGGCCAGTGCATGGCGTTGCTGAGGCGTGAAAACCCCGGGGTTCTCCCACCAAAACCTGCAGGAGAAACAAGGACACACAACAGATTTTTGCCTTCTGGCTTCTTCACGTTCAGGACTCCCACATTAACACCAATAACACAGTTCTGTTGCCAAGAACAAATTCAAATTTCTGTTATTTAAATCAAGAGCCCTGACTCACCAGCTGGATAATTTAATGTGCTTTTTTTTTTTTTTTTTTTTGCCCATGGACTTATAATAAAGCTGCAATTGAATTAATTGCCCTGTGTTCCCTCAGATGAGGCACAGGCTCCTCTTTCAAATAGGAAAGGCTGCACAGACCCTGGTTACAGCCACATGATTGCTGTGCTGGAACCAGCCATGTAATTACCCAATTTTTTTTAAAAAAGCATTTGTTTCCTGCCATAAGAAGAGGATTTCTAGATGTGCAATGGACTGTTTGCCTCTAAGCTCCCAATACTGGGGTCTGAGCTCCTCCTAAGTCTTTCTAGGCAGAACTGTTTCCCAGAAACAGGGGTTGTGATGACATTTTCAGGCAATATTGCTGGCAGGTACAGGGATTTTGCTTCAGAAATGCAGCTTAAAATGGGGCACTGCTGCACCTGATGCCCCTGAGCAGCCTCAAGGAGGAAGAGGAATTCAGGGATGTTCAAAGCTCAGCGCTGCTGAAGGGATTTTGGTTGACAAGGAAACCCCAACTCATATCTTGGTGCAAGCAAAGACCAAACCCTGCTACACATCAGATCATGGGGTTCCAGCTCAGAACTGGAAAAAAGAAACAGTGAGAAATCACCTCCAAGACCCCCGAGAAGTACAGAAGACACTATGGACAAAAATGTGTGTTGCAAACTCAGAATTTGGGAGGTGAGCAGATGTTTGAGTTCTGCAGGTGCAGCAGGGAGGGGACAGGGATGCTGCCAGTGCTGGGGGAGCAGCTTGGGCTGAGCTGGGACCCAACCAAGAGGGAACATTTCACCTCTTTTACTCCCTAAAAAGCCTGGAAGTGTGTCAGTCCTTCAGCACCATCCCTTGGTCTGCAGGTGAATTTTCAAAGCTCCTCAAAGCAGGAACCACCACCTCAGCAGACGCTGAGCAGTTGCTTCCAGCGCAATAAGTTTGGACCTGACAGATCTGGCTCCAATTGGATGAAGTCAATCCACCCAGATCCTGGTTTTCCCACCTTTAGAGCTGTACCTGTTTCTCTTGATGAGGTTTTTGTTATGTTTCCCTTCCTGCTGGAGGGAGCTGCTGGTTGAACACACAGTAGCACCTTGAGAGCACCGATCTGAGGGAGGAAAAGGGCTCCAACATTCCCACATGGAGAAGGGCAACCCAGTTTGCACAAGTAATGACTGGTAGTGAACAGGCTGAGAGTGAAAACACTCGGCTGGGAAGGGATCTTAGCCCAGGATCTCAACCATTAGACAGGGCATATCACCAGAAGGGGAAAGAAATGCTTGGAGTAGTAGTGAAAAGAAGAGCAATAAACAGCTGGAAGTTTCCAAATCTGCCTAAGGAAATCTCCATAAACTCCAGCCTCTCTGTCCTTTGGGGTTGGGATTACCAGCTCCCCCTCTTACCTGTCCCCATCACGGATGTTCCTGAACTGGGTGCCGATGAGACAAGCCATGAGAGGCCCAACTCTGCCTCCCTCCACAAAGGGCTCGGCAAGGGCCCCAATCCAGATGTCAATGTTATTGGGGGTCCCATAGAGCTGTAGGAACTTCCTGGCCAGATCCCGATTCCTCAACACTCGACCAAGGGACTTCACTCCAGAAGGCTGTGAGAGCCCACAGAATCTTCTCCAGGAGTTGTAACCTGCGAGTGGTTGGGTATCAGAGACAGATCAGTAACGTGTTATCACCTCCTGGAAAGACCTTATCCTCTCTTTCCCAAAGCTGGGACACAGGGAGGGCCCCAAAATGTTTAAAGCATTTTTTTTATGTTTCTGCTAATGCCATTGACTTCCCATTCCTCCAGAGCCAGTTCCTCCTGCCTGGCCTTTCAATGCTGTTTTGGGAGGGCCATGACTTTGCAGGTGATCTTTGCTGGTGGGAGATGTTCCACCACCTTCCAGTCACATTCTGTTCCACTCAGCAGGGATGCAGCTTATGTTGCCTTCAACCTGGACAAGATGCTGATGGTCAGTGGCCAAGTGCTTCCCCACAGCTGGTCCCTGTATAGTCACAAGGACAAACCATCCCACACCACGCAGCCCAAGTTACTTCAGCCATCAGACTTTGCCAGCTGGACTAATTTTTCCTCTACTGCAAACAGCCAAAAATCCACTGGGCCACAACTGGTGCATAATTCTGCTTCTTGGTGGACAAAAAACCTCTGCTGTGAGCACAGAATGGTTTGAGCTGGAAGCCAAAACGTTAAAGCCTGTCTTGTTCCACCCCCTGCCATGGGCAGGGACACCTTCCACTAGCCCAGGTTGCTCCAACCTGGCCTTGGACACTTCCAGGGGTGGGGCAGCCACAGCTTCTCTGGGCAACCTGTGCCAGGGCCTCACCACCTGAACAGGGAACAATTCCTTCCTAATATTCCTTCCTAATATGCCCAGATGACACCACTATCAAATAATTCCAGGAGACTGAGAATTTTCTTCATCCAAAAATCAATTAGGAAGGTTGTTTTGACCTTGCTGTGCCATCACCACCTTCGTAGTTGACTAATACCAGGAGTACAGTGGAACTCAGGGTGGCTGAGACCCAAAGCTAACCACACATTCACCAATTCAGAAACTCACTAATTCACAAATTCAGGAATACCTTTGACTTCCACTATGGCAGGTCTGGAGTCAGAGCTAGAAGCTCAGGATTTGTGGTTCAGAAGAGGTTCTGCACAATGATTTTCCTACTTAAAGCGTGGAAAAATCACAGCCTTCTCTTTCAACCAAGGCAGAGCAATCCTGTGACCTGGCCATGCCCCTGGGTGTGCTGCAAAGCCTCCGACTGGGCTTCAAGCTTGTGGATTCAGCTCACTTTTCATCGCAGTTTCAAAGGATTTACTGACACAGCAGCTCCAGGCACTTACATCAGACTAATAACAGTGTTGGGCAACGACCCACCAGGAGCCAGCTGTGGAGTCCCACCAACAATCTATTTCTCAAGAGCATCTTGCAATGCCATTACACTGGTTCTGCCCCTTGCAGAGCCCTGAGAGTGGTTCTGACATGCCTTTTGTTCTGGGACACGGTCTTTGTAGAGAAATTACCATGAGGTTTTCCTCACATATTGGAATCTGCTCTTCCAGTCACGTGGGGCTGGGCTGGACCACTACAGATGCTTGGAGAGAAGCCACGGGGGACTTCTGTCCCTAATTCCACTCCTGCAAACTTGTTGCTGAAATACTTCACCAACTTTTCTATTTGAAAAATACAAGTCAAGTCACCGAACAGCAAACTTTGCTCTGTGCAATGCCCCGTGTTCTGCCTCACATGTCTCCTCCAGCTTCATCCAGGCTCTGCCTGCGTCGCCCAACCTCCCCCCACTTACCTGTGGTCATCCAAAAACAAGGAAAAGGTTTGGGAAAGAGCATCAGGGAATCACAGACTATACTGAGTTGGAAGGCGCCCACAAGGATCAGATCCAGCTCCGAGGTAATTTCAGTCAGTCATGGGCTGGAGATGTTTCCCAGTGCCCAAGCAGAAGCGCCTGATTTCCACGCCCTTGGGCAGCCCTGCTCCCCCAGCAGCTCACCTGGCAGGCCGTGGTCTCTGCTCCGCTGCATGTTGAGCGCGGCCAGATCAAAGCCAATCCTCTCCACCTGCTCAAAGAGCCGGTCCCGGAGCTCATCCACCACCATCTGCTGCTGCGTCATCAGCTTGGCCTGGCTGGCCATCAGGTTCCGCAGGTAGGGATCGATCCCACCTGGAATGGTGACACAGGGATGTGTGAGCAGTGCGGGGAGACCGGCGGGTGTATAACAGGCTCGAGAGAGCTGAGCACGGCTTGTATTTAATTATAAACTTCTGCTACGTGAGAATCAATTTTCCTGCCCTCAAAGAATTAGAAAGTGCTTTGAATAATGTTCTTGGAGGCGACAGCAATTAAGGGATCAAACCACGAGCTCCGTAACATGATGGGCTGCACTTGACTGCAGGGAACAGCCCTGTTGGGAAAACTCTGGCTGGTTGAAGAGGTCATTTAATACAAAATACACTTAATACAAAATACACTTAATACAAAGTGCTTTTAAATTTGGCTGAAGCAGGAGCTCATCCAGAGAGGGTAGAAAAGGCTGAGCGGGATAAACTCACTGCAAGAAAGGCTTTACCTTCTTGAAGGATCCTCCAGACGGCAAAGAAGGAGGTTCCAAGTCGAATTTCGGGTGTTATGGGCTTGTAACTCTCATTTAGGCGACCCACAGTGGGGGGAACTGAAGCGTGGGCGAAGCGAAAGGCCAGGGTGAAGACGTTGGATATCCGAGGATCCACGAACTCGTTGTAGCCCCGGTAATGAGGAATCAGATGCTGGAACCTGCATCCCAACAGGAGAGGCAGGTAGTCCCTGTAGGTTATGATCTAGGGGGAAACAAGGAGAGGATGAACCATCAGTGTCTTGGCTGTCAGGTTCTGAAGAAGCAAAGTTGTTGTTCGTGTTGTCAAACGACAGGAGCTGTCATGTGGAGCTGCTCTGATGGGATTGATGGACCACCCCAGGGCCAACCCGCCTTTCACCTCACCACACCTTCACCCAGCTGCTCTGGCAGCCCAGTGGGGATCCTCCCTGCCACTGTGGAGGGACATTTTTGTTTCTCCACAAAACCTCTTCTGCAGCTGTCCATGTGCAGCACCAGACATGGACACAGGCACTGCAGGGCACTGCCCACGCTCCTGCTTTCTCCGGCCAGGCATGGAGGGATCTCCACACCCTCTAACACTGAGGAACTTTGCAGGAACATGCAGGGAGCTGGGTGAAAACACAGCATGGACACTCCAGGACCACCAGGGAGCACGGACACTGCTCGTGCCTGATCCACACACACCCTCTTACCTACCCCCTGATGCTCAGCACTCCGGTGTCCCCAGACACGGCCTCTGTTCCTCAACGCTTTGATAGGTCAGAGCAAGATAATAATTGGTTGGACTCAATGATCTCAGAGGTCTTTTCCAACCTAATTGATTCTGAGAATGCCAAACCCTCCCAAATATTGTCTCCCATCAGCCAGGCAGAACTGCACCCTGAGAGGGCAAAGATAACGTTGGCAGCGTTGGCACATGGGATGACACCACCCATGGGCAGCCCTGAGAGCCCTCCCATAGCAGAGGATTCCAACCCTGCCTTCATGTCTCTCTGAGATATTGAGGAAGTGCCACAATACAATTAAAAAACGTAAAAAAAAAAAAATTCTGTGTCAGGAGGAGAAAATAGATTAATTTTCTGAAAACTGCAGGAAGATGAAACCATTGATGTCAACACAGTGATGGAGATGATGCCTTTAGGACAACCCTTTGAGTCTCTCCACATTGCCTTACCTAACATGTTTATCCAAAAATACTATAATATTTAAATTGACAGTTAAAAAAACTTAAACATTTTGATATTCCTGGTTTTTATTGCTTGTTAAGCCAGCTCAGAAGACAAGTTTCCAACTAGGTCTGACTAAGCACAGCCTTTGGGAACTCCATGTCTCCTTCTCATAAGAACCAACCTTTTGTGTTGCCTGTGAAACCTCATCTGGCTTTGAAGCTGGTCCTGTTCCAAACTGGAGGCTGCACAGGAGACCTTGAGAGGTCCTTCCCAAGCACAGAAATGTTTTTGTGACCCTCAGGTCTCGTTCAGGGTGAAGTCTGGGGTGCAGCACAGTTCCAAGGGGCTCTTTGCCCCAGAGGACAGAGGAATACCACGAAAGGCTGCACCCACCAGCACATGGGGATTCTTCATAGGATCCCAGAATGGTTTGTGTTGGAAGGCACTTGAAATATCATCTCATTCCAGCCCCCTGCCATGGGCAGGGAACCACTGAGAGGAGGAGACTGCCAACCCAGAGGAATTTTAGTCCGAATTTCCAGTGTCATTTTTATCAGGTACCAAACACTGGTTAGAAAAAACTTTTCCTCTCACTTCTCTGCCTGTTTCTCGAACAAAAAAGTGCAGTTAGAAACCACCAAGCAATTTTTGAATTTAACAGCAAAGGGACATCCCAGATCTGGGGGGGACCCCTCTGTGCTTTGTTATTTCAGGGATCTCTGTGTGATTTTGCTTTGGTTGAAAGGGGCTGGTGGAAAGAATTTGGGCCTTTGCACCCCAAAAACCTCACACCCTTTGGCCACCCCGTCCCAACAGAGCCTCTCACGTTAATGCTGTGAGACTGCAGGCAGAGCCAGGCTGTGTGAGATGGTACCTGGATCATGGCTCCCAGGATCTTTCGTGCCTCCTGGTAGAGGGTCTCATCATTCCAGTGGGGATTGAGCCTCTTCAGCTGCCCGGCCAGGCGGTTGTGCTCCCGCAGGAAGAGCGTGTGCATGCAGGCCAGCTCCAGCATCTCGCTGGCTCTGGTGTCACCTAGGAGGGTCACAGCTGAGTGGCAGTGCCTTGTGCCTGGCTGCTTCCCACTGGAATGGGACTATCCCACCGGGAAGCGCACACAGAGCAATTTTTAGATGTGTGGAGACCTGCGCTGTGGAGAAAACGGGGGAGAAACACAGAGGAGGAGAGAGGAGGAGAAGGAAAGCGAGGTCGGAGCGCCCAGGATTGGGCAGCACCAGGGAAAAGCCAAGTTTCTGCTGAGGCAGCAAAAGCCAAGATGCCACCGTGGTTGGGCTCAGCATCGCAGAGAGATGGGGAAGGTTTGTTTCAATTAAGGGCTGTAGCATTTACTTAAGGAGTTAAATACAAGTAGGTGTTATCCAGGCTGCCATATCAGAGAGACATTTGGTCTCACAGTCAAGAGAGAAATGTAAGATGGGCAGAGGGAAGCCAGGAGGGCCCTGAAAGTCAGAAGGTCTCCTTCAAACCGGCTGAAACTGCGGCCAAAGCAAGATGACAGTCCCAAACAAGCTCCCTGGGGAGGAAAAGTGAAAGCTAAATGAGTCACAACTCGAAGGAAGAAATTACAAACAGCACCACAATGAAACATCAAATCCTTCTTCAAACATCTGGGGCAGGAAACCCACGAGCAAGCAGGTGATGGGAGGATAAAGAAGCACTCAGAGAAAAGCAAATATGTTGCATTCAGTGCCCTTGTCCCATAGTAAATAGAGGGATTTACTCCTGCTCCCAGCACAGAGCCCTTTTCATCCACTGTCAAAGGCTCCCTGTGAGGGGCTGCGGAAGGACAAACAAAAGCAGCTCTGTGAGGTTTCCATGAGCAGAATTCACCCAGCCAGGGCTTCCAACAGAGCTCCAGGAGGCAACACTTAGCCCTGGTAGGCAACAGCACATGTGAAATTCCCCCAGTTCTCAGGGACCGGAAAAGTCCCAAATAAGACACTGAATTTTCAAAGACACTTCTGAACCAGCCATGAATGCATTGATGGGAATGTTCCAGCTATGGAACAGGAACTGCCCCTGCGGTCCAGAGGGCTGGAAAGTACCTGATACTTCCACCTTGGAAAGTATCTGATATTCCTGCTCTGCTCCTCACTGGGCATCTGCCTTTGGCCACAGGTCCCACATGGTCTTCACCAAGGGGAGCAGGTGAAGACATGGAACAACAGATGGGACAGACACAGAGGTGTGAGAGGCTGGAGGGAGCACAAAACACCAAAAACTTCACAGGAGGAGCTGGAGGATGGCATCAAGCAGAGGTGTCCCACCGGTCCCACCACCAGGTCCTGATGGTATCCAAGGACCTTGGGGATGCTGCACAGAGGATCTTGGACAAGATATACGGGGGGCCAAGGGAATAGAAAGCAGCTCCACAGCTGATGAGATCTGTTGTGCTCTCAAGTTTTCTCCAGCAGTGCCAGAGCTGCTCAGCCTGGCAGAGCCAGCAGAGCCAGAAGGTCCTGCTTCCAAAAGAAAAAGACCAGGGAGCGAGACACTAATCCACAAAGTGTGTGAGAAATGTCCCTGTTGGGGTTCCCCAGGTTTGGATCCTCACCAGCCGGGCCAGGGAGAAGGGAGCAATGCCCAGGGTCCGAGGGGTCACTTCTGTCTCTGTGAGCTGGGGATGGGAGAAGATGGCAAAGGGCAGCAGGTAGGAGGAGGATGGTGGCTGTGCAGTGATGTGGCTGGAAGGGGGACACAGATCTGGGAGGCTGTTTGGGTTTGGGAGGCTGTGCCCAGGACCAAAGGAGTTCTTTTTGGTTGAAGAAGTGGTCAAGGGGATACCAAAATCATGACAGAGGTTAAATGAAGCCAGAGCCTGTCCTGATGGACTGTCCTGGCTCCCAGTGCACCCCCACCCTTCTCAGTGGTGGGGACACATCTTAGAAGGTCACCATGGTCTGGAGTTGGCCTCCTTCTCATTCCATCTGGGATCTCAGCTCCTCTCACAGTGCAGCAGGAACTCTGATGTGCAGCAACACAAGCAAATGCTTCCAGGAGCTGACTCAGCCCCGCACCTACACACCTGTCCCCATCCTGCAGGAATAGAGACGGCCATGGAATGACAAATATGGACAAACCATTGCCTCCAGGCTGGGCTGCCACTGCTGTGCCTGTTTGGCTCCACCATGGCACTGGTTCCCAGGGCACTCTGGACCCTTCTCTGGAGCACAAATGGGACAGATTCACTCCAGGCCTATTGTCACAAAGAAGACTTGGAGATGAAGACCTTTCTCCTGCCTAGCACAGCCTGTCTCAGCCTTTCATGACTTGCTACACTCCATTTCCTCCTTCAATAAGAAAAACATTAAAGAAAATAGGAAGAAGAAAAGAAGGAGAGGGAAAGGGAGAAGAGGGAGAGAAAGAGGGAGAGAAAGAGGGAGAGAAAGAGGGAGAGAAAGAGGGAGAGAAAGAGGGAGAGAAAGAGGGAGAGAAAGAGGGAGAGAAAGAGAAGATGAAGACAAGAAACAGGAGAGGAAGACAAGAGGGAGAGGAAGAGGGAGAGGGAGAGGGAGAGGGAGAGAAGAAAAACCTGAAGAACCGACCGAAGCCAGTGGAATTGTTCACTCTGGTTTTCAGGTCAAGGGTGAAAACACCCAATTTACCTGCAAAAAAGCAAGGGATTCGAGCTGCCCCACTGGCCTTGAGACAGGGCTCCTTCCTCATGGGCCCAAAGGGCATGTAGGCCCTGCCCCTGTCGGTGAAGTTCTGGTTCACAGCCAGCAGCCCCAGCCCGCGGCTCCGGTCCCGCAGCCGGCTGGCCACGGCCACCTCGCTGCCGTACACCACACTGCCATCCAGGAACGAGGTGAGGGCATTGACCTGCTCCCGGACCCCCCTGCCCGGGGTACAGGCAGGGGCAGAGCGGAAGAAAGGCAGGCAATCCCTCCTGTTGGTGATTCGGGGGTCGTTGGGTGGGATCTGAGGGAAGAGAACGGGAGATTTTGTCAGCAGGAGCCGCGTGGTGATGCACAGCCACGGCAGAGCCACCTCATAAAGCCTGATATGGAGGGTCAGGTGGACAGCAGAGGTGCTCTTTAGGAGTCCAAGTCCCAAACAGCCTGGAGACACCTAGATTTCCATACAGTCCTATGGATTCCTAAAGTTTTTCCGTATAACTTTGAATTGATTGAATTGATTGAATCACAGAATATGCTGGGTTGGAAGGGACCCGCAAGGATCATTGAGTCCAACCCTCATCCCTGCACAGGCCCATCCCCAGAAGTCCTGAGAGTATCTCTGTGACTGTGCCTGACACCCAGGGACAGTGCCCAGGGCTCAGCACAGAGGGTGTTCCAACCCCCTTGGCCAGCTCTGGGAGGATGTTCCCCCATGGCCAAGGGCTGGGAGAGCCACTACCATCTCCTGCTTGGAAGATTCCCTCTCCCTACCTCCACCATCTCCTGGTTGGAAGGCAGATGCCCTCTCCCTGTGTCCCCTGGAAGAAGGAAGCTGGCTGTACCTGGATGGGGAAGCAAGGAGGCCTCTTGGCACAGCTGGTGTCACAGTCTATCTCACCACGAAAGCTGAACCTGGCTGGGGTTTCTGGACTGAAATCCAGGTCGTGGTCAATGAACTGCCCCCACTGCATGAACATGAGGGACCTGCGCTGGTCCAGCCGGAGCCGCTCCGGCGGGAAGCGAACGATCTCGTTGGACACCCGCCGGACCTGCAGGGATGGAGGCAGGACACGTGTGTGGGGAAATGACCTGGACAAAGGGGTGCACCAGGTCGTGGGGTCGTCAGTGAAATTCCACAAGGCATTTCTTGTGCTTCACAGACAAAAAAACCACCCAAATCTGTCGGCGCTGGAAGGTGTCACCGAGTGTCCCTTCACTGGGCACTGCACTGGTCTGGCTCTAGGCAGGGTTCTGAGCCTCTAGGCCCAGACCATCCCCTGATGGACTTAAGGAAGCAGCTAAGCAAGCCTGACAAAGGGAGACAAAACAAACTGTAAAAGACATTTCTGAAATAGAAGTGTGGAAAAAATAGTCACCGAGAATTTCTTAAATTATTCCAAGGCTGCCTTCCCTTCTTATCTTTTCCCCACCCATCACAATTCCCACACCAGTTCTCCCTTCATTTATTACTGCACAAAAGTGGGCACTGTGCTGTGCCCTGGAGGAGGGTTAGGAAGTACAGTGGACACGTGAGCACGAGGCACAACTCAGAAAGTCAGGGAGCTCCTCATTAGTGCCCTTGTTGCATCAAATCCAAGTGACCAGAAGACACATCACAATGTCCCTGCTCCCACTCAGGTGCCACCAGAGCCACACACCCATAACCCCCACCCAGGGACCCCCACACAGAATTTCTGGTCAGATATTTTTAATTCTGGGGGTTCCTTTGCTCACTTTGTCCTCTGGCACGTTGCTTTTCAGGAGACGACCTGCTGCCACAAACCAAATCAAAAAAAAAGGTGAGTGAAATAATTTGGCTTAAGTGCACTCAAAAGAACACATTGCATGATTCTTTCTTCATCTCGTGCTTCTGCATAATCAGGTTGATTTTCCTTTGCTTTTCCTGAAGGCTAGAGAGCCCTTCTGATGGATCCCCCTGGATGTTCTCATCGGATCACTCTGCAGCTGGTGAATCCAAGTTCCTCCTCCAATCCCCCAATCCCACTGGTGGGTGAACATTTTGCTGCCTGTGATCTGCCCAAGAACTGACAATCCCCAGGCCCTGACTGTGCATTCTCAGGTGACTGTTACAAACATTACCAGGGGAAGAGGGAATCCATAGAAGCGCCTTCCCTCTGTCCACCCAGGGGGGATGGACACGCCGTCCTCGTACTGTGCTGGCAGCCACCTGGCCAGGGCTCTGTTGGAGGCTCCTAGGGATGGGTGCCTCCTGCCAGAGGGAGTGGAAGAAGAGCAAACAATTAACGTCATCAGGATCATGGCAGAGCCAAGAGCTCATGGATGTGGAGAGATGTGGACCTTGGAATGGGACCGGACAACGATCCGGGAGCTGCTGCACCAATAAACCTCAGGATTAATAATGATAACAACAGTAATCATAGAATTGTTTAGGTATGAAAAGACCTTTAACAATCCATCCCAAGCCTCAGTTTCTCCCAGGCAAGAACTCAGGTGACCCTTGGTGTCATCTGGCCTGAAGAAGAGCCCTCAATGTCAGACCAGGGGTGGAAACTAAAGTTGGAGGCTTAATGCCAGGGAAAAGGGCCAGAGGCTTCTGAATGGCATTTCCAGTGACCTTGAATAGAAACTGGGAGATTTGGATTGGGAGTGTTCCTGTGCTGTTTGGTTCTTTTGAAGGCCATCACTGAATGGTGATTACTGGATGGTGACTCCACCACCTGGGCAGCCCCTTCCAGTGTCTGACAACTCTTTCCATGAAGAAATTCCTCCTGATCTCCAACCTGAACCTCTCCTGGCTCAGCCTGAGGCCATTTCCTCGTGTCCTGTTGCCCCCCAGCCCTCCAGCTCAGCCCCTCACCTGTTGTTGCACTCGCCGGTGATCGTTCGGTAGCGGGAAGAGGCACAATTTATTTTCTTATCCTGCTGGTCACATCCACTGGCCTTGAAAATCATCCCCAGCTGAGCTGGAGTCAGCAAATCTGCCAGGGAACAAGAGGGAACAAGCCCTCAGGAACACACTGGCCCAGGTTCAGGGAAAGGTTTTCCTTCTTGTACCCTTGGGATGGTTTCTTGTCACAGCATCACCTGTACGACCACAACGTGCTGTTGTTTAAGACCTTCCTGCTCAAAGAGGTGCTGAGGAGCAACAAAGCTGCTTTTCCTGGGTTGGAAAGCATCAAACCCAGCAAAGCTGTGGTCGAATATCATTTATAATTACACATGAGGCCTGGGCAGCAGCAGAATGATTTTCTAGCATTATATTTTCCTTCCTCTCCTCTCCCTTTTTCTCTCCACCATAAAATGCAAACAGCTCCAGCCACCCCAGGGGATGTTACAAGTTTTTCCCCCTGGAAGCATCACCAGTGAGTGTCACCACTGCTCTGAGCTTGGAGAAGAACTATCCCATGGCTGGGCACACCAGGAAACTTTGCCTTTGTGTTTCCACCGTGGAGATTTCCCCTTCCATGGGAGCTCAGTGGCTGAGTTCAGCCAGCAAAACCTTAATCACAGAATCCCAGGATGGTTTGAGTTGGAAGGGATCTTAAAGCTCATCTCATCCCACCCCCTGCCATGGGCAGGGACACCTTCCACTAGCCCAGGTTGCTCCAAGCCCCATCCAACCTGGCCTTGGACACTTCCAGGGATGGGGCAGCCACAGCTGCTCTGGGCAACCTGTGCCAGGGCCTCCTCACCCTGACAGGGAACAATTTATTCCTAACATCTTATCTAAATCTCTCCTTTTTTAGTTTAAAATTTAATTTCTCCTTGTCCTGTCACTGTCTACCAGTGTAAAAAGTCTCTCTCCCTCTTTCATAAGCCCCCTTTAGGCCCTGCAAGGGGCTCTCAGCTCTCCCTGGAGCCTTCTCTTCTCCAGGTGAACACCCCCAGCTCTCCCAGCCTGGCTCCAGAGCAGGGATGCTCCTTCTCTGCTATTGCTGCTCAAACGAGTCCTGGGTCCCTCACAGGTTTCCTGGTCACTGCTGCCACCAACAGTTTGGGTTGCAGAATGGTTTAAGGAGCCTCTGGGCTTGTAGCTGAGAGGTGGCAACCAGCTGGCCTGGCAGGTCTGTGGAGCATCATTCCTGGATGGAGAGGCTGGAACTGAGCACCACCAGCCCTGCCATCTTCTTCCAGCTCACCCCATCCTGGAGCAATGCTGGGACACCCCAGGACGTGTGTCCTGGCCTGCCAGTGCTTTACTGGAATGCTGGGGAAGTGCCCAAGGCCAGGTTGGATAGGGCTTGGTGGAAGGTGTCCCTGCCCATGGCAGGGGTTGGAACCAGACGATCTTTAAGATCCCTTCCAACCCAAACCATTCCATGCCCTCCGTGAGTTCACCTTTTATGGCAGGAGCCCTCCCTGTGCCTCCCTGAGCTGTTTCTCTTTCTGCCTCTAATCTGCCTCCTGCTCTCAGCAGACTGGCCTGGCCAGGGAGCCACGATTCCACCTCAGGGAGGACATTGCTCCCTCAGACACAGCTGAAATGTCCTCTCACATCTCCCCATTCTCCATTTGGACCTTCTCCAGCATCCTGTCCCTGGTGCAGCACAGTCTGGCAGTGACTTTAGTGCTGGCTGAAGCCTGGCAGAAGAACTGCCTTCCTTGGGGTTGAACTACTTCGAGTCACATCTCTGGCTTTGCTCATTCCCAGCTAAGCAGAATAATAATATCTACCAAAGTCCTTCAAGCTCTGACCCATTGGTCCATGAACCTCTATATTGCAGAAAGAGCCAGGGACGTGCCCAAAACACTGTCATTAACTGACAAACCCCTAAACAATTTTTTTTTTAAATAGAAAGAGAGCACAGAAAAAGAACTCAGCTTTGCCTCTCTGCAGCCACGTGGGAGAGGTTTGAGTCATGGTCCATCACAACCTGCTTTCCTTCCCTCTTCCCAGGCCCCACAGAGCCCCAGTGGCCAAGCCTGGTGTCTTCCTCCTCTGCCTTCTTCCCAGCAGAGTGAGATCCCCACCTGTGACGTTGAAGTCCCCCCTCACAGCCCATCTCAGCTTCTCCTTGAGGAGGCTCAGGGTGGTCTGCACATAATCTGCCGCCCGCACGGCCGCCCGGGTCCCCTCCACGGGCTGCTTGAAGTATCTCAGGAGCTCTGCCGGGCTCAAGGCATCCTCCTGCAGGTGCTGCTTGATGCTGCGAGGGAGAAGAAAACAGAACCTGACCTGGGGCAAGGCCAGGAGTGCTGCAGGTTCCACATCTGAGCTTTCCTGGTGTGTCCCTGCTCTGAACTGCAAAGGCAAAGTCACCGGGAGAGGCCAGGGCTGCTCCCAGCACCCCTGACAGAGGAGCACAGGGAGCTGCAGGAAGGGAATCTCTCAAATTGCCCAGCTCCACCTGCCAGAAGGCAAATTTTAGGTCTTTAGATCCTTGAGGCACCCAAAGCTCACTCAGCTGTTATCCAGACCATCCACATCTGCAGGTGTGTCCATCCCAAGGTCCCAAATGCCTCCAGCTCACCCTGTCTTAAAGCTGCTGGAACCTCCTGTCAGCTGGAGGGGTCCCTGAGCCAGCAAGGGGTTTCAGAGTGTGGCTGCAGGAGGAGGACAGCTACGGGCTGGTGGGAAGCTGGACACTCCCAAACCATGGCTGGGAGTCCCACAAAGTGTCCTCACTACAGCCTTTTGCTGTGTCCATGGAGGGAACCACTTGAAATCAACACCTGGCACCACCTCAGAGCTCCTCTGAGGAGTGGAACAGAGCCCAGCACAGCGTCAGGTGATGCTGTGAGGGTGGGGAGGCCCTGGCACAGGTTGCCCAGAGAAGCTGTGGCTGCCCCATCCCTGGAAGTGTCCAAGGCCAGGTTGGACGGGGCTTGGAGCAACCTGGGCTGGTGGGAGGTGTCCCTGCCCAGGACAGGGGAGTGGAACAAGAAGATCTTTAAGGTCCCTTCAACTCAAACCATTCTGTGATTCTGTGAACACTGAGCTGGGAGGAACATCCTGGGTCACAGCACTCTGTGCTCCAGAGCTCCTCACCCCGCTGGACCTGTGCTCAGGGAGGAGGAGAGGGTGAAGGTGCAGTGCAGGGGTCACACAGGGGTCACACGGGGGTCATAGGGGTCACACAGGGGTCACACAGGGGTCACATGAATGTCACAGGGGTCACACGGGGGTCACATGGGGGTCACACAGGGATCATAGGGGTTACACAGGGGTCACACGGGGGTCACACAGGTGTTGAGGTGTCACATGAGTGTCACACGGGGGTCACATGGGGGTCATAGGGGTTACACAGGGGGCACACAGGGGGCACACAGGGGGCACACAGGGGGCACAGAGGTGTTGAGGTGTCACACAAGTGTCACATGAGTGTCACACAGGTGTCACACGGGGGTCACAGCCGTGCCCCAGCCCCAAATCTCACCGGTCCCGTGTGCGCTTGTAGGCGACGTCCACCAGGCGCTTGGCCTCGGCCACACTGCTCAGCAGGGCCGTGTCCGACAGCTCCTCCAGCACATCTGGGCAGGGGACAGGGAGGGCAGAGCTGAGGGCGCTGTCAGGAACCCTGTGCTCGTGTCTCCAGCACCCAGGGCCTGGGCACAGCGGTGCTGGAGGCAGTTGCTGCTCGTTCTCAAGAGATCTGGATATAAATATAATCCTCAGGGGGTCTGAGAGTTGTTCCTGGGCATGAAGAGGTGTCTCCACCAGTGGAGGCTTCAAACAGCCACAGTGAGAGATGCAGGCACCATCCCTCCTGCTGTTTCCCATCCCTGCAAGTGTCCAAGGCCAGGCTGGAGCAACCTGGGCTAGTGGAAGGTGTCCCTGCCCATGGCAGGGGGTGGGATGAGCTGAGCTTTAATATCCTTCCAACCCAAACCATTCCATGATTCTGTGATTCTATAAACAACCCAATTTCCTCATGGCTTTCTCCAGTCCCTCCTGCAACCTCCTGCCACCCTCACTGCTCCTCTTCCTGCCTGGGGGAGCTCCCAAAAATGAATTTCATCCCCATCATCTTCTGGCTGTGGGTCACAGAACAGGAGAGGACAGGCCCTGGTGGGCTTCTCTGAGGGACAGCACTTTCCTACAGCTTCCAGGGAGAAAAAAAATGTCAGAAAATCACACAGAGGAGGTAAATATCTCCAAAAGCTCCCCAGAATTTTTAAAATATCTTCCCTGATCAGCCCAGAGTTTCTCTCTTGGATGATGTTGATGAGAAAAATTATTGCCTGAGCCACTATTTGAGACAAATGAAAGATCAAGCATATGCTTTCCATAAGGACTTGACACTCTAAGTTAACAGGTGGGGGTCTCTAGATGTTTTAGAGCAGTGATCCAGGGCTGGAAGAGAGGAGTGACTGCCCCATCCCCAAACTTCCAGGCCCTGGAAGCTCAGGGAGCAGGAATAGAGGCCCTCATACCTGAGAACTGACCTCCTTTAACCTGATTTAAGAAACCAGGAAGGCCATGAACTGGTAAAAACCTGAAGCAGCCAGGACTGCTGCCACAGGAGGGACAAACTGTGCTCCTTCTGACACCTCTTCAGGGCTGTGCTGCCACAGCAGAGCAATTCAGGCTCTTCCAGGCTGAACTTTTGTCTTTCCTGCTCAGAAATTCCCCTGATCTGCAAAGCCTGAGGGAAGGACAGTACCGTGGGAAGAGGATACAGGTGGCTGGAAGAGGCTGAGGATCACCAGCAGCCCCGGGAAGGTTCCTGCCTTCATCCCTGCAAAGGAATGCAAGAAGTGAAGAAGACCAAGAGCCAGTGGATGGGAATTTCCATGCCCACACTGAGGATGCCAAGGGAGCTCAAGGGGCATCCACTTCCCAGTGCAAGGGGTTGTCCTGCCTGGGAGGTCCTTGTAGTGCCACAGGGGGACCTCAGGTCCCCCTGTGGCACTACAAGGACCTCCCAGGCAGGGAGCAGGGAGCTGCCTCCTGTCCTGGGGATTCCCAGCACTGCTGGGAACATCCTGTTTGGGACTTTGGAGGCAACAAAAAGGGAGCAGAACACGTTGCCAGTGCAACTTGGCAGGGAGCTGGGCAGCAACACGGGGAGTGCAGGGGGCTGGAAGAGCTGGAGGGGAAGAGGGAGCAGCCAGGGCAGCACGGCAGGTCCTCCACACGCAGAAATTTGGGATGTTTTTCGCCCAAATCTGATGCACTCACCTCCCGAGGCTGCTCCAAAGCAACCAGAGCTGTGGGGCTGAGCCTGCTGCTCATTGCCTGACCCCCGCCGTGCAGCTGCCTCAAAGGCAGCCCGGAATCCACCCTAAAACGCCCAGCTAAACCCTTTCCCCGCGGGGCAGCCCCTGGCCACAGCAGCGGCGAGCTCCAGCCACATCCTTGCCGTGCTCCAGCCGCATCCTTGCCGTGCTCCAGCCGCATCCTTGCCGTGCTCCCGGCTCTGCCAGCCCCAGGGGGAATCACAAACCTCAGCTGGACTGTCCAAACCCAGCCCCAGCCCCCCACCCACGGCACGGGAACGAGCCCCCCACGCCCAGAGAAGCGCCCCGGGCAGGCTCTCACCCGTGATGTGCCGTGTCCTCCCTCCCCCGGCCCCTCCGTGCCGGGCTTTTATCCGCCCGGCGTTATCTGCAGGGGCTGACCCGGCGTTTGGGGAACTCTCCCTCGGGGTGTGAGGCCAAGACAGCACAGCACCCACCCCAGCACCACGGCAGGGAGGCCCCTCTGCACCCCAGTGCACACCCAGCTCCAGCGGCGCTTCCCCGTGTTTTTTTCCAGAGGGAGACGTGAGGCAGCGCTTTGTTGTGGCTTGAGAGTGTCGAGTCCTTCTGGGGGTGTTTTACAGGGACAAGATTCCTTACCCCATGGTGCCCTTCATCCTTCCTTTCCATACCAGATCCCAAGGGTGCCTGTGCTGCCCAACACTCCCCATCTCACCTCCTGCTCCCTGTCCACCGTGGTCTGGAGGGATCTGCGGATGCTGCTCCTTGTGCACGTCCCTGCAGCAGGAGGAGGCACCTGGGTGATGGTTTGAACAGGTGTCACCAACCTCCAGCTGCTGGTCTGGAGCTCAGGGAAGCCCAGGCAGGGTCTCATCCTTTCCCAAACTTCTGCTGCACTGGGAAGTGATCTGGCAAAGCATCTCCTCTCCCTGTGGCCAAAGCTCCTTTCTCTGCCCAAGTGCAAATGGACAAATTCATCCCCCAAACCAGGCTCCACCATTCCTGTTCCCAAAGCCAGGCTCCACCATCCCTGTCCCCAGAGCTGGGCTCCACCACCCTTATCCCCCAAAATGGGCTCCACCATGCCCAGCCCCAAAGCTGGGCTCCACCATCTGCATCCCAAAGCTGGGCTCCACCATCCTTATCCCCCAAAGTGGGCTTCAACATCCCTGTCTCCTAAACTGGACTCAACCATTCCCAGCCCCAAAGCTGGGCTCCATCATCCCTGTCCCCAAAGCTGGGTTCCTTGCAGGTACAGCCTGGCACTGCCACTGGTCCTGGTCCTTTAATGTTTTAAAGAAAACCAGCAAAGCAAACTGCAAATCTTGTGGTGGGTCCCAGGTGTTTGCAGACCTCTAATCTAAGACTGGTTTTGACAAACTAGAGGGAATCCACCTGGAGCCCAGGAGGCAGGAGAAAGCTGGGTTTGGTCAGCCTGGAAGGAGAAGGCTCTGAGAGCCTCACCATTGGCTTTGGCTGTCTCCTAAGGGGGCTGCAGGCAGAGCCAGGGGCTGCTCAGGGTACACAGGGATGGGACGAGAGCCAATGGCACGTGGTGCTGCCAAGAAAATTCCCAAGAAAAACTCCCGTGAGGGTGGTGCAGTGCTGGGATGGGGCCTGGAATAGAGGTGGGATCTGCATCCTTGGAGACAGAGCTCACTTGAGTAAGACCCTGAGCAACCTCCCCTGGCCTTCAAGGGGACCCTGACCCAAGAGACCCAGGAGGTGCCCCCACCCCACCCCTTTCTGTGTTTGAGACAGGGGCAGAGGATCTCCTGAGCTGCCAACACCGGCACAGCACCAGTACAGCACCAGTACAGCACCAGCACAGCACCAGCACCAGCAGGTTGCACAACAGTGACCACAGCTCTTGTGCAAAGGGGGCAGAGCCAGAGGGTTTCAAAGCCACCACCTGAGTCCTTCCCCTGCGGCGTCACCACCACTCAGAGGAGCGAGAGGAGGGTTTTTCAAAGGCTCCCGAGACAGTTGGTGGTGTCAGAGCTGATAACTGAGTGTCACAATGAGGGACTTAATTCGGAGAATCACAGGATGGTTTGGGTTGGAAGGGACCTTAAAGCTTATCCAGTCCAACCTCCCCCATGGGCAGGGACACCTTCCACTAGCCCAGGTTGCTCCAAGCCCCGTCCAACCTGGCCTTGGACACTTCCAGGGATGGGGCAGCCACAGCTTCTCTGCCCAACCTGTGCCAGGGCCTCCCCACCCTCACAGCCAACAATTCCTTCCCAATATCCCATCTAACCCTCCCCTCCAGCAGTGGGAAGCCATTCCCCCTTGTGCTGTCCCTCCATCCCTTGTCCCCAGTCCCTCTCCAGCTCTCCTGGAGCCCCTTTAGGCCCTGGAAGGGGCTCTCAGCTCTCCCTGGAGCCTTCTCTTCTCCAGGTGAACCCCTCCAGCTCTCCCAGCCTGGCTCCAGAGCAGAGGGGCTCCAGCTCTTGGAGCATCTCCGTGGCCTCCTCTGGACTTGCTCCAACAGCTCCATGTCCTTCTGATGTGGTTCCCAGGGCTGGAGGCAGCTCTGCAGGGGGGTCTGCTGTGGGATCAGCCCAGGGCATGGGGGGTTTCTGGGCCGGGTCATGTAGAGCTTCTCATCCACCAACATCCCCAAGCCCCCCAGGGCTGCTCTCCCTCCATTCTCCCCCAGCCTGGATTCACACTTGGCATTGCCCTGACCCAGGTGAAGCACATTGCACTTGGCCTCCCCGAGGTTTGCACAGCCCCACCTCTCCAGCTTGTCCAGGCCCCTCGGGATGCCCTGTCCCTTCCCTCCTGTGTGTGACAGCACCCACAGCTCGGTGTCACCAGGACACCTGCTGGGGCTCCCTGGATCCCACTGTCCATGTCACCAACAAGGATGTTGAACACACTGACCCCTGAGAAGCACCACTCCAAACTGCTCTCCAAAAAACTGCCCTCAAACCGCTTCAGAAACCACGAAAGTGGGAGGTTTGGGAGATGCTTCGTCTCTTAAATGTTCACTTTCCCTGGAGACCACGATCCTGCTCCCAGATCACAGTGTATGGGAAAGGCCATGGGTCTGGCTGAGCCTTCTGCCGAGCACCCACACAAGCACCAAACCCTCGTGCTCCTCACCTTGGGCTCAGAGGAGAGATCAGATGCTGCTCCTCTGGAGTATGGAAACAGGAGGTGCCATCCACCCCTGGGCACAGTGATTAGAAGCAAAGGATGCGAAGCAGAACACCTGGATTATATTTGAATTTTACCTTTCTTGTTTGTTCGTTTGTTTCCTTTTTTGCCTTTTGTGTTCAGCTACAACAGCCTGAAGGTCTTACACCTTTCTCAAGCTCACCTTCAGTGAGCTTTGCTGTGCAGCCTGCCTGGTGCTGGGGAACCAGCAGAATTAGGGAGACTTTGCTAAAGGGTGGGTCTGTGACTGTCACAGCTACATTTTCCCGGAGGCAGAGAGACAACACACACCTGGTCACAGCTCAGCTGAGGAGGGAGGATGGAAGCACCAGGAGAGAGGGAGCCAGGCAGGCACCAGCTTCAGACATGGACCCCGGCTCTGGGCAGACCCCAAAACCTTCCAGTTGCTGCTTCTCTTCCTAAAGCTCCTGTTCTTCAATTCATGCTCTGATGAACTGATAAAAGCAACGACAGTTTCTTTCAAAAAACCTCAAACAACTCACTTAGGAAACTCCAGCTGGTAAATTCGGTTAGAGAGGCAGCCCACTTCCCCAGGGGGAGGGCAAGTGCAGATAAAGAACTGGGTCGCTGAGGAGTTTCATCACTGAATTCTGCCTTGGGAACTCCCTCAGAGCTGCAGCAGCTTCATCACTCCAAAGCCTTTGGTCTGTCCCTCCCTGACTCCTGTCCAGCACAGGACCTGGTGTCTCACTGCAATATCCAGATCCTTGTGAAACAAAGGAGCAGCAGCTTCCCAAAGAGTCCTTCCTGCCATGGGAATCCTGCAGAATCCCCAGAAAAGCTCAGAGGGACTTCTGCCACCTTGGCTGGATTCCCAGAGGCTCAAGGTGCACAAACACTCCACTGCCCCAGTGTTTAGGCACCAGTGGCCTTTGCAGAGCCCCCACAGAGCCCAGTCTCGAGTGTCCACAGTACCACTGGTGGGACCATGAGGCACCAACCACCCAGTGAGCTATAGGAACAAGGTACAGAGCCAAGACCTGTGGTCTGACCTCAGAGCTTTTGGGATTTCCTTGTTTTTCCCTAAAAGTCAGCCAATGTGTATTGAAGCTGTTCCAGCTGGAGGAGGGGGGAAAACCACCTTTTTCTTCTCCTTTCCTGAGGTCAGATGTCTCAGAGAGCAGCTTTGCTCAGTTCAACACCTTCGAGGCAAACAGGCACAACGACTCAGTCTGTCTCCCCCTCTCCCTGGGCAGATCAGAGACCACAGAAGGGAGCTGGAGCAGGTCCATACAGGAGGATTGGACAGGGAGTAGCCCAAAACTCGTGTGCCTGCCGTGGTGGCACCACAAAATCAACACCAGTAATAATGGCATTTTTGGTAACACATTCAGACTTTTGCAGCAGCCCCAGAACAACCCCAAACTGGGAGTCACAGAGACAGCCAAGCCTCTCCAGGCACAGCAGCGACTCAGGGCTCCCAGCAGCAGGTTGGTATCTCTGGGGTGTGAAAAATGGAAGAAGACCCTGCAACAACATCTGAGCAGCTGCTGGCAGTGCTTGCACAGGTCCTGCTGGCTGGACAGGGCAGTCACTGCTGGCATAAAACGTGCCTGGACTCTCTGGAAGTTGCATCAGATGTTTCAGAAGCCTGTGAGTGACTGTGGATTCCACCCACCAGACTGTTGTGGTGGGGCTGGTCTCTACTGGGGACATTTGTCCTGACAAAGCAGATGGTTGTGTTGGTCCATCACCTGGGCAGTCCTGGCCTGCCCTGTCAGCACAGCAGGAAAAGAAGCCAACATCTGCCAGGGACACACTGATGTTTCTCCACAGGCATCTGCTCCCAGCCTGGATGAGGGGGCTCATTGTGGAGGAGCCAATTAAAACAAGGGAAGCACCAAATCACAGATCATGGAATCACAGAATGCTTTGGGTTGGGACTGTAAAGCCTGTCTTGTTCCTCAGACTGCCATGGGCAGGGACACCTTCCACTAGCCCAGGTTGCTCCAAGCCCTGTCCAACCTGGCCTTGGACACTTCCAGGGATGGGGCAGCCACAGCTTCTCTGGGCAACCTGTGCCAGGGTCTCCCCACCCTCACAGGGAAGGATTCCTTCCTATTATCTAACCTAAACCCACCCTCTGTCAGTTTGAAGCCATTCCCCCTTATCCTGTCCCTCCATCCCTTATCCCCAGTCCCTCTCCAGCTCTCCTGGAGCCCCTTTAGGCCCTGGAAGGGGCTCTCAGGCCTCCCTGGAGCCTTCTCTTCTCCAGGTGAACCCCCCAGCTCTCCCAGCCTGGCTCCAGAGTGGAGGGGCTCCAGCCCTGGGAGCATCTCCGTGGCCTCCTCCCCCTTAGCCCTGTGCCCTTCCCACCCAGGAGCACCACACACGGGTTTGTCCCACTGAGAAGGTGACACAGAAGGTGCAGAACGTTCCATGATTGGGATCATTTCCCTCTCTGCCCTCCCCAACCCTCCCCAAAGAAGCATCACCGAATCCTTGGCTTTTTTAAGGAAAATGTATTTTTGTGAAAATAGACTTTATTATAATAAAATTTGATATTAAATAAAAACAAACTGTACCACCACCACTCGTGGACACTGTGCTGGCACCACCCACGTACCTCACCTTCCAAAAACAAGGAACTGGAACATGCAACGGAAGAAACACGGGAAAGGGCAGGAACCATGTGGTACAAAACCCTTCCTGGCTTGGAAAGGGATGTGTCTGAACTCCAGGAGCACACCATCTCCCAGGAAAACAGCTGCAAACTCTCTCCATCCATCCCCCAGCCCCGCTCTTCCCAACGCTCCGGGCTCCGGAGCAGCCTGGAAAACAACCCAGGGGAACCGTGGGAAGAGGCGGCCGGGAAATAAATAAATAAACAAACAAATAAATAAATAAATAGAGAAATAAATAATGAGCTCAAGAAACCCATAAATAAACTGATAAATAAATAAATCATAAGGCGGAGGCCCCAGCCAGGCCGTGGTCAAGGTGGACCAGGCGGGAGCAGCTTTCCAGCAGCCCAAGCCAGAGGCTGAAGGACCAACTCCCAGCAGGGCACTGCTCCTTCCTCCATGGGAATATCCTGGTGCTGGATCCTGACTGAGGCAGTGTGGGATGCTCTAGGCACAGCTGCATATTTACAGTTTACAGTACAAATCAGAACTCACTCGTCAGCCCAGAGACAGCAAAGGGGAGTCAGGGAACAGAAAAGTGCAACTTTTCTTTGCGGGAAGTGAAGGAGTTGCCACGAGCTCCTTTGGAGCAGAGAAATACCAGGGGGTGGAGTACAAGGGGGTCTCTTCCTAAGGGGCTTTGCTGGGAAAAGCCAGTTAGCTAAATTACAGCCAGAATAGAATTCTGAAATGAAAATATTTACAGGGAACCAGTGCATGGAGGGAGCTGCACCCCAGGGCTCAGCCCTCACACCCCCAGAGCCACTGCCCCCCTGGGGGGGCTCTCAGCAGGCACAGCTCCCACACCCACTCCACAATTTTCTCAAGTCACACTTCTTCCCTATGAAAATAATCAGCTTATTGCAGGGGGTTTCTCCTGAACTCTCAGTCTCTGTGCAGAATAACCCCCCTTGTTAGTTTTTCTTATTGGACCCAAGTTTTTTGAAGAGGTTTTTCCCTTTGAAGAAGAAGCTTCTCTTCTTTTTACTCTGCCCAGGGCCGTCGCTGCGGGTGAGAAGGGGCAGCGACGCCTGCTCTGGGCACGGGACAAGGCAGGAAGGTGGTGGAGGAGGAGGAGATGGTGAGGAGTCACTCTGATCAACACATCCATCTGGGTTCAGCTGGGGGGGAAAAGCAGAAAGCAAAAGAAAAAAGCAGAAGTTAGAGCTGCTGAAGGATGTCACACCAACATAAACTCGGAGTTCTCTAACTCGGCCTTCTCCCCACCAGTCTCCTCTGGGAAGGTGCAAGTCCACTTAGGAAGTTTCCAGTGGATTGAACTTTTAGTACCCACAGCCCAGGCCCTGCCTGAGCTCTGACATTCTGAAATTCCTGAATTTTGGGCTAAGAACAGGAGAGCAGAAAAGCCCCACTAGAAGACTTGATGCTGCTCCACAGTTGAGTAAGTGAAGCAACTCCTGGGAGTGCGGATGGAGACAGGTACTGATGCATCCATGGATCCCTGGGCCAGGGAGCCTGGTGGGCTCCAACAGACTCTGGGACAGAAGGCAGGACATTAACAAAATCAAATTTCATAAGAACAAGGGGTGTGCAAGACCTAAGGCAACAGGTTCCTGCTCTGCAGACCCAAATTCAGAGCCAGTGCAAGGGGAAGCTCTGTGGGATCTCTGGCACAGAGGACTGGAGACAAATGGGAAGGGCTGAAGGGAAGGCAAGGCTGAAACATGGCTGTTTTACAGCCATGTTTTAACACACTTAAAAGGCATTTCTGTTTAAAAAAGTGTCATGAAACACAGGAAAAGAGCTTCCAGCCTTCAGTATGCAGGGATATCTGGGCCAAACTGCTGCATCCAGGGGATCAGTCACCCCTGAGCAGCCAGAGCAGGGGAGGCCCTGCCCATGCACCACTGGAAACCACTTTCCTGGCAAAGGTGGAACACTTTCAGGGCAGATCTGCTGGCCCAACACACAATTTCTCCTGTAGAGTTGTGGATGGAAGGCCCTGTGCAAACTGAGAGGCAGGTACCCAACCCAACTCACAGTCACAACTATTTACTGTCATAAGGACACTGCAGCATCAATGTTGTTATCAAATATCAAACAGCTCAAAGGCAGTGACAGGCAGCATCCTGCCTGTGGCTGGAAGTCCCATCCTGCTGACTCCCAGCTGTGGAATAGGATGCCCAGGCAGTTCCACACCTGAGACACTCTCTCCCAACACAATCACGTGCAGGTATTCTGAGAGGTCTCTGTGTGGTAGAAAATCAACAGAACCAGTTCACAGAATCACCTGGTAAGAAACAAATGATACTAAAATTGGGGTTTCTTCTCCAAGAAAAAAAATAAAGGAAAAACTGCTCTGGCAAGATCCTCATACAAGTTATTAGAGTTGATAAACAGAAGAGTGATGTCAGTTTTCAGGGGGTGGTTTCAGTGCTCTCTCAGGTATTACTGACTTGCACAATTTCTAGAAAACAACAGAAAAAACCAGAAAAGAAAAACACAGATCTGCTCCCACTGCCCCCCAAAACCAGGGGTCTCACCCACCCAGCCCCAAAGTTGTTTAAGTGTCGACAGAACAATTATCCTCACAGGGTTGGTTTTGGGGACTAAATGTTACTGTTTTCTTCAATTGAGGGTGTGCAGGGGGGTTTCAGGACTGCTGTCAGGAAGGAGTAAAATCAGGAAGGCAAAAAGTGCAGGGTGAGTGTGCTCAGCCTGAGCAGGAGCTTGCAGAGGCCAAACAAAGTTGATGCGGACAGTGGTAGAAGGGCCAGGCTGAATTATAAAGCAGGTCTTTCCCAAACCTGAATATCCTGGTCCCCAAAACCATCTGATAATTGTTCCAAACAATGTGCTGAACAGATCATGGCTTGTCTTTGACACAGAACCCATCTGGCAGGGAAAGGTCTGACATGGGAGAGGGTCTGAAGGGGGACCTGCCAGCACAGCCCCAAACCAGCCTGTCAAACTACAAGCAAGAAAAGGAGCAAACTGCAGGGGCAGGACCCTGTGAAGTGCTGGGTGGGAGGTTGAAGGTCTTCTCACACACACTTACATGGTTGCTCTCTCTATGTATCATTCATATCTATCACTGGACTCTTCTCTTCCTCATTCTCTGAAGAAAAGAACCGTCCCGGGTGCGTAACACAGGCAGAAATAAATACATGACATCAATTAGAGTCAAACACTTTCTGAAGGTGCTTTACAATCAGTCTTTGACAGAAACTGCAAGTTACTGATGCAAAAATAATCCTTGGACAGCCACAGCATTAAAGCAACTGCTCTGAGCTGGTGCCCACGAGTGTTTTGGGGCCCTGCTTGTGACCAGAACTTCTTGGATCCTCCTCTTTCTGCTGTTGTTTTTTGTTGTTTATTCTAATCCCCAAATGCTGTCAGTTCATAAGTTAAATTGCTTCACCTTTCCAGTCGCCAGCATTTTAAGATTTACTCAGAAATCATTCAAAATGATCCACCTTCCCCAAGTATCAATTTGGAAATAAACTGTCCTTATTCTCAGGCCTTTGGAAGGGCAGCAGGGAGAAGGGGAGTGACAGACAGGGGGAAAACATCAAATCCAAGAAGTTACAAGTGATTTCAGAAATCACTCACGTGATCATGCTGGAGAAGCTTCTGGCTGAGCTTTAACCAATTCCAAAGCTGTGCCATGGTGCACACACATGCCCCCTGAGTGCCAGGGCTCAAGCTGGGATTGGGAATTTGCTGGGAGCCTGTTTTTTGCCAACAGCAGGTTGAACAAGCAAGTTCCTTAACTCCGTGGAGTGAATATGCCCCTGGAGTTTGGAAAGCCCCAGGTATGGCTCTATCACTGTGAGAGTTCATTCCAGCTCAGGGATGGATATGGAATATGTTTGGGTTACAGGAGGAGGTATTTCTTCCTTCTGCTTTCCCCATCAGGTGTTCTGCCCACAGGTTGGGATGCTGGGATTGCTGTGACTGAGCCCAAACCTCTGTGGGCTCAGATTCTGCCTCCTCAGTTATCACTAAACACATTTAAATTAATTCAGTTCATTAATACAAGTTCATTAATACAAGTTTGGTTCTGAGCAGGGTAAATGTACCACTTTTAAAAGGGGGAAAAGGTGCCCTTCACGTTGGGAAGCTGTTTAGACAGATCTGGATTGCAAAGCACAAGCAGGAGGAGTGCTAAGAGTGCTAAGCCAGAATTCCTCAAGACAGGGATCCAGGTGAATCAGGGATGAAGCAGGACAGGAGTCAGGCTGGCACAACACACAAGCAGCCAAGGCACAGTCATGTCTACAGAGTTTAAATTGATTCCCACTGAATTAAAATTGGTTTAATCATCACCGACTGAATTTCCCAAGTCTTCAGACTACAGAGAACAGCAGTTCACGGATCAGGAGAGTACCAAAAGTACCAAATCCATCCTGAACTGAGGCAGCAGGTTCCTGCTTTGCAGACCCCAAGTCAGAGCCAGTGCAAGGGGAAGCTCCAATAGATCTCTGGCACAGAGGACTGGAGACAAATGGGACGGTCTGAAGGGAAGGCAAGGCTGAAACTTCATATGGGCTGTTCTAACACACTTGAAAGTGTAAAAAAAAGTGTCCTGCATCACAGGAAAAATGCTTCCAGCCTTCAGCACACAGGGATATCTGGGCCTGCTGTGTCCGGGGGATCAGTCACCCACTGCTGAGCCCAGCAGGAGTGCAGAGCAGAGAGGAAAGTGGTTTTGGCTTTACAAACCCTTCACACCTGCAAGTGGCAGAAAGGTTACCTCAATTCCCCCCTGGTTTCCAGGAGAACCCAGGCTGGGGCTGGAATAAGGACCCCCAGCACCTGAAACAGGCCCTTGTGCTGCTGGAGGGAAGGGTGAGATCTGCAATAAGCTACACTGAGAATTCCACCTGGTTTATTTTACTGGTTCAGGTCTCATTTGGCACCCTCTCTTCCAACAGATGAGTTAATTTGAGAAGAGCAAATCATTTTGAGAGGGAAGCTGAAGAAGGAACCCCAGAAATTCTGACCTGTGTCACCTCAGGGCTCTTAAACCCTGGCAGTAACAGCTGATTAACCTGTGATTCCCCAGCACGGACCAGGTTCCTAAGCAGGGAAGCACAGGGCACCCAGACAGCTGCTGAGCTCAGAAGATGATCCAAAAAGCTGCCCACAAATCTCATCTCTGAGCCAGGCCTGCTCTGTGTGAGAAGGCATCAAGGCTGGGGTGCAAATCCTGTACCCACAGAGCCTGGAATGCCTGGAAGTGAGGGATGAGGCTGAGGTGGAGCCTAAGGGAGACCAAGCAGCATTTGAAGATTGAGAGGGGAGGTGGATACAGAGGAAGAGCTGAGCATGAGAAATAAGCCAAGGAATTCTGCAGAGAGCAGGGAAGCTGGGGTGGCACCAGTGGAACGTTCAACAGAGCTGGATGCAGGGCCACACATTCCCTAAGGACCGGCTCAGAGCCAGCCTGGGCCTGCTCCAACACTCCTGTGGTCTGGCACCACCACACAGTGCCAACAACCTCCCAGGAAGAACTGAAGGTTGAGTACATGTGAACTGGGACTGAGCTGGGTCTCCCCCTGCCTCCCACCCTGGAGTGACACAAGGCCCTGGAATGACCAGGGAGTTGCTTTTGGCCTCACCCCCTGAGGACTCACCGAGCCTGGGAGATGACCCAAATTTCCTACCTGAGCATTTGTTCCAGAAGTATCAACAAAATACTACAAGGGGTTGGCTTGACCTCTGAATTCCCTGCATCTGTGGGATGCTTTCAAAGCTCTAGGATCCATCCCACAGATCCATTTGGGAAATCCCTCAGCGTGTTTTGAATTTACCCAAGAGCACCTCGGCCTGGATTAAGATATATCTGACTCAGGGTGGGTGGAAGAGCATTGGTGTTTGGGTGTCACTAATTCCAGAACTCTCTGGCATGGATATGAGCATAACTGAGGAATTTCCTGTGTCTGGGGAGCTGCTGAAGTGCTTTGCTTGCAGCAGGATTTCACCACTGACCACCCTGTGGACCCAAACAATTTTCTGGTGGGATCTGGGATGCTCTTCACCCACCTGACCACAATGAGACTGAGGCCCCAGCAGGTTTTACTGCTTTGTGCCTCCTTTTGCACTACAAGTCTTTGGGAAGAGCTCCCAGCACTCCCTCTAAACTCCTGAGTGTCACCCATGGGATGAACTGGGCTCATGCAGCAAGTTCAGCAATTCCATCCATCCTGCATGCTGTGCAAGGCCAATTCCAGCCACATCCCAGCCTGGATGTCTGTCCATGCAGTCACACATCTTACCTGGCTCTCAGCACTCAGAGGAGAAGCTTCTTTATCTTTTGAGTGAAATTCCTCCCCCACGTCTCCATCTGAAGGAGCAGCTTCCAAGAAGTTGGATGGGACAAGCCCCCTCTGTTGGTTCAGCTCTCCCTGCAAGATGAACGTTCAGTTCTCACATCAGGTTTCCTGGCTGCTGGAGAAATAGTAACCTGAGGTGCAGAGAAGGCTGGGAGAAGCCCAGAACACTCCCCTGGTGGAAGGATCCTCAGCAAATCCCAGAGCTCACATCCTCGTCAGTTGTGGAACAATTCAGAGCCCAAAAACACAGGAGAGAGTAAAGGAAGAAAAGCAAGGCAGGACAAAGGTATTCCAGCAACATGGTCCCTTCTACAAATTCAAAAAATGTCCACTGCCATCCTGGGAGCAACTGGAAGATGACTGTGCCACTGGCTTTCCAGAGGCCTTTGTTTTGCTCTGGGATTTATTAATGTTTTTGAAGAATGAGGCACTACTGGTTCAGTGTCCTGTAGGCACTGCACCCCTGATCAATGAGCTGCATTATTTATTCCTAGGAAATTGTCTCCAGTTCAACAGGAGGTGGTTGGGTGAGGCAAAACCCACCCTGGCAACATTGTTTGTCCAAGACTATGAAAACATTCCCAGTGGTCCCCTCCAGCCTTAACCTGGAGTTGGAACCTCGGCTTTGATGTGTGAGGACACACAGCCTTCCCTGCAGGAAGAGGTGGATGATCCAAGGGCCAAGGCTTGTGTTCAGACAGAGCTGGGGGGCAGGCACAGCCCCCAGGGAGGTGTTGGTGTTCCTGGGGCACCACTGCAGCCTCCTGCCAAGTGTCCCAGTGCCTGGTGATGGATCAGCTCCGAGAAGGAGCTGCTTCTGCCCAGATGTGCACGGACAAATGTGTGGGAGGCTTTGGGAAACCTGCAGGCAAGTGATGCCAAGAAAGAAACTCAGAACCACTGGGATATTAAAGGGCCATGAAGATGATTTGAGGGCTGGAGCTCCTCTGCTCTGGACACAGGCTGAGAGAGCTGGGGGGTTCACCTGGAGAAGAGAAGGCTCCAGGGAGACCTGAGAGCCCCTTCCAGGGCCTAAAGGGGCTCCAGGAGAGCTGGAGAGGGACTTGGGACAAGGGGAATGGCTTCAAACTGACAGAGGGTGGGTTTAGATTAGATAATAGGAAGAAACTCTTGGCTGTGAGGGTGGTGAGGTCCTGGCACAGGTTGCCCAGAGAAGCTGGAAGTGTCCCCATCCCTGGGGGTTGCCCCATCCCTGGAAGTGTCCAAGGCCAGGATGGATAGGGCTTGGAGCAACCTGGGCTAGTGGAAGGTGTCCCTGCCCATGGCATGGGGTGGAATAAGATGAGCTTTACAGTCCCTTCCAGCCCAAACCATTCCATGATATTGGGTTTATAGCAGGAACATGGATTGCCAGAAACAAACTGCCCTGCACTGAGTAAAACTGGGGTTGGTTCTTTTCCGAAATTAGAATCCTTTGTTCCCTGATTTCTGCTTTCCTGCCACTCAACAGACTCCAACAACTTCCAGTGCAGCCACAGGCCCTTCCCAACCCCTGCACTTACATAATAGAATCCATCATCATCCATGGAGCCAAACACAGTGATGATGTCCCCAGCACTGAAAGTCAGTTCAGCCTGCAAAGAGTGAGAGAACAGAGGTCACAGGAGAGGCTCTGCCTGGGATTTCCCTCCAGGAACAGGCTCCCCTGGGCTTCTTGCACAGTCACCCTGGCAGAGGGAGCCCACTGTGTTTAGTCTTGCAGGACCAGGATTCAGGAGAGCAACTGAAGTGGATACCTGTGGAATTTGCTGCTAAGGAAGCATTTTGTAAATTAAAAACAAGCCTGTTTCTTAAAGTAGTTTTAATAAAGCTTCAAAATAGGACCTACCATCTGCTCTGGAAAGGTGTGTTGAGGATAAGCTGAGCAAACACAGAAATACCTTTAATTTCTTTCAGTATAATTACAAACCCTGCTCCCTTGGAGGAGCCTGTCTGTGTGCAGTGCTCAGGGATTAGTCACTGGCAGGAATCCACACAAACAGGAAGATCAGACCTGGAAGGAGAACCTGCCCATACCACAGCACACACTGTCACACCCTCTGTCCTCTCAGACACCCCAGCACATGCTCTGGGGGGCACAGGGCCAAAGACAAAAGGTGTCAGCAGCATCTTCTAATGGAACAATCTGCCCAGTGGAGGCTCCAAACAGGTTGTGTCCCACTCAAGACACTCTGGCACTTCCCAAGTGTCAGCTGGAAGGCACCTACTTCCAATATGTTACCTTATTACATCCCTAGTCCTCACTTTCTCTCTGGAGGCAGCAGCTTCCTCCTGTTGGCTGAGAATTGCTTTGCTCCAGGGAGACACTTGCAGGGAACTTCACTCACAGAAAGGCAGAGCTGATCCTACAAGGAGTCTGGTGCAGTTCACAAGCAGCAGCTGCCCCCTTCCTGCACAACAAGTGACTGAATATCCTGGGAAGGAGGATCTCCAACGGAACTGTACCAGGTTGGTCCTAGAATTTGAGCTCTTGGCCATAAGAAGGTTCTAGGAAGACCAAATCCCTGCAAAAAGTACAGTTATCTTCCTGTTGACAAGGGCTTACAGTGTTCTTTGGCTGGATATGAGCTCTCATTGTCTCTCCCAAGATATTCTACCATCTCTGAAACACTCTGTCCTCAGCTGCAGGATGTTCTGCTCACGACACACTCAGCTTGGGAGGCAAGCATTCCCTAAACTGTGCCATGTCTTGGCCAGACACTCCTTTCTGGATGCACAGAAAGGATCTGAATCCAAACCCCACGTTCATGTTTGCTCAGAGTGGACTAACACAGCTATGGGGGAACAGAGAACAGGGCATGTGCTAATCTCCTTTTTGAAGGAAGGATTCTGCACTGCCACCTTTCCACCTGGAACAGGCTTATCCACAAAAATACTGTTTGGATTATATCCCTTCCTGTTTAAATTATATTCCTTTCCATCCCTGGAAGTGTCCAAGGCCAGGCTGGCCAGGGCTTGGAGCAACCTGGGCTAGTGGAAGGTGTCCCTGCACGTGGCAGGGGGTGGAACTGGATCAGCTTTAAGATCCCTTCCAACCCAACCTATCCCATGATTCTATGACTCTACATGGAGGGACTGCTTGAAAAAGAAGAAGTCTGAAGACTGATCCATTAAATTGGAGTTAAATCTTCTTGCTACATTGCTTAAATACCTACACAGGTATTTAACACAAAAGTCACGCTCATTAAGTACCAGAAGTGCTTTCAAACCCTTAAGCAGCTTTTCCTTTTCCCAGAGGGTTTCCTGGATCAGCTGGTAAGAATTCCTCCTGCCCCAGATCTGCTTAGTCCTTAATCATTAAAGGATGTTACAAAGCCATGAGACACTAACACAGTTTCACTGAGACTCTGGTTGGACCAAAGTGTTCTGGGATAGAAGGAAAAGAGAGAGAGGAAAAAGAACCCTATAAAAAGGGTGAGCAGCTGGTGGTTACCTCCACATCTGCATTTGGAGAGCTCTCCTTGGGGTTATAGTCAAAGACAGCCACCATCCTGCGAGGAGTCAGCAGTTCTGCTTCAATGTCTTCGTGTTTCTGTCCTGCAGGACAAGAAATGAAACATAATATCCTGAGCTGGAAGTACCAGGACAAAATCCCCAATCACAGCAACTCCTTCAGCATTCTTGTAGTGAACTGAGCAAAAAGAACAGTGGGGAAACTGAGCGGAGAGAGACCTCAGAGATGTCTGGTGAAGCAGTTTTCTGATCTCCTCTATCACCTCATAAGCACAGAAGTGGGGACATCTCCCCATTCCAGCATCCTGGTGTTCTCCCTATATATAGGAATGTTTTATTTTATGCTTTCAAATTATTCACACATATATATATATCTGTGTCTATATACACAGAGCACAGCAGACTCCTTACAGTGTCTCAAATGGACATTTCTCCTCCCACTACACAATGATTTGCTGTAGAGCTACAAAACTGATCCTCCAAGTGCCAGGGGAACAGCACAAAGGGATCTCATCACGCAGGGAACACACTGCACTTCCACCCCCACCTGCCTGCTGAGCCCATTACTGACAGAGCTGCTCTGAGCCTACAAAAGCCAAGCCTGGTGTTCCAGAAAACACACATTGTCCAGCATTTCATCTCATGGATTTAAACCCTGTTTCAGGTCAGAACTGGATGGGCTGGCAAGGGGTTTGCCTTGGCTTCTCTGGACATCAACAGATGATGCACCAGATGAAGTAGAATGAGCACCCTCTGAAAGGACCTTGGATCCTAAGGATGAGTGAGGGATTTTCCTGCTCCTCAGGGAACCACATGTGCCCTCCCCCTGCAAACACTCCCTGCTTATTCAAAAGCCACTGCACCCATGACTAAATCATAAGAACTAAAACTCTTCTTTTCTTAAAGTCTCAAGCAGCACCACAGGCCCCTGACCATAAAACAAGTCTGTATTTCAATCAATCGTGGTAAAAAAGAGCAATTCTCACCTGGTTGAGACTTGTACTTCTCCTGCTTATCCAGCCCTGCTGGGGGGAAGAAAATGCCTCATCAGTGAGAGCTCATCTTGCCACAGTGACCACAAGACACAAGTGACAAACAACAATAAAAAGAACAAAGACCAAGGCAGCAAACAACAGAAGCAAACTGGTCATGCAACTCAAAGTCTACGCCAGTAACCAGGACTCAGGGACGTAACAAGAAGCAGAGGTCAAGCTCCAAAACTATAAAAGACATCACTGTTGTTAAAAACTTAACACCAGCACAGGGATGGGCTCTCTTTCCACTTCCTAGCAGTCGTACAGAGACAAACATCTGGGGGTCCTGTAAGCAAGTAGCAAAAATTCAATGCAGTCTGTAATCCTAGTGCAGAAAGCAAAGAGGAGGCAGTGGGTGACACAGACCTTTCTTGGAGCGTCTGGGTTTTGGAGGAGGGACGGTTTGGCGGCGTGGAGGTGGAGAAAATGTGCCATTTCCTTCGTAAAAATACCAAAAAAAAAAGCAAGTAAACAGACAAGAGAAACAGACAGTGAATAATGGAAAGTGAAAAAGCACCTTGAAGAGTGAACAGGGAACAGAGTGGTGGGACGTGCCTCCCCCGGGAAGCTGACACTGTGATTTCTGTGGGCAAAGCCCAAATCTCCAGTCCTTGTATGTGGACTCGGGGGAGGCATGATCCACATCCCAAATACACACAGAAATCCACACTGTGCTCATGCCTTTCAGCCATTCCACAGGCCACAGCAGACAGGCTTTGCTGCAATTTAACTTTCAGAAGCAGGATCACAAGGACAAAATAAAACCTTGTTCTGTTAACACCTCAGAAGTGCCAGGTGAGGTGGGAAGGGATCTAGGGAGGTCTCTAGCTAAAGCTTCTGCACTGAGCAGGGTCAGTACTGGATGAAATCCCCAAAGAACCTGCAGAAGGAGTGCCCAGACCAGCATGTCCAAGGCCATTCCCTTAGTTACAAGGCTGTGACAGGGGTTTATGGTAGCAGGAAAACAGCAGAGGGACAGCCAGCCCAGCTGCCAAGGGATCAGAGAATCCTTAAGGTTGGAAAAGACCTTTAAGATCATCAAGTCCAACCCCCCCTGCTCTCCCTTCCTGTCAGGGAGTTGCAGAGAGTGAGAAGATCCCCCTGAGCCTCCTTTTCCCCAGGCTGAGCCCCCCCAGCTCCCTCAGCTGCTCCTGCTGCTCCAGATCCTTTCCCAGTTGCATTCCCTTCCCTGGACATGCTCCAGCCCCTCAATGTCTTTCTTGCAATGAGGGGCCCAAAACTGACCCCAGCATTCAAAGTGTGGCCTCAGCAGTGCTGAACCTGTGGTCACTCCCTGCACACACACACAAGGTACATCTTTTCCACTACCACCACCCTACTGAAGACTTTCACACCCTCCATGTTTCATGAAGTCTCAGAGCTATTGAGTTCCTTGATTTTTCCAAGAGTATCCAATAGGACAGGGGACAGAAAGCCTCATGTAATCCACAGAGGGACAAAGGCCACTATAGGGATCCAGCCATCTCTGGGCACTGGAGGATACACACAGGAAAAAAAGAGCATGGATATGAAAAACACCTTATTCAAATCTCCTCTTCCTAGACATGAGAGAGGCTGAAGGACAAACCTACCAAAAAAAAAAAAAAAATCACACAGTGAAAGTATCAGGCTCCTCTGACCCCTGTGCTCCTCAGGATCAACCTTCCAGGGACCCACATTCAGGAGCTGGGCAACGTCAGCCCTTTGGAATCACAGAATGGTTTGGATTGGAAGGGACCTTAAAGATCTAAAGACTTATTGGCGCTGGATACTGGGTCTCCCTGCACAGAAATGGGAACAAGTTGGACTGCTGCTATTTTTCTTGGGTTTCCTTATTCTTGGATTGGTTGGGTTTTTTCCTGGGCAGAGGAACAGTCCAGCCAGCATCAGGGTTTTCCTTTGCCACGACCCACACTTGTGCTGCTTCTCCCTGCAGAACTGGTAGGGAAACAGGGATTCCAAAATAGGAATTTCCTCGTGTTTTAACAAGTGGAGCAGGTCCAACAATTGGCACTGGTAGCAGAGGGCACACAGAGGGTGCAGGATGAGATATGAGAGAGATAAGGGACAGGCACTGGGACACCAGTGGTGACAGCAGGGGCAGCCCCTGAGCCTGACTGAGCCTGTGCTGTGCTGGCTGCACATCCCAGGGATGGTTCCTCTCCTCTCCTCTCTCCCAGTACATGAGTGGGAACAAACAGGAAAGTCTCTGCAGTGCACAAAGCACTGGGCCACATACTCCAGGGAGTAAGTAAGGAGGAACCCCAGGACCAGCTCTGCTCCCTGTACACTCCTGACTGCCTGCCTTGTCTCACACCTTTCCCTCCCCATCTTCCTCCATTCCCAAGTCCCAGATTCTCTCACCCAAGAGCAGGGTCACCCCCATGGGTTCAGTGAGTGAAAACTCTCATTCACATCCTTCAGCTGCCTTCCAAACCTTTTTGTCTCCCCCTCCCTAGTCAGGATCAGCCTCACTCCCTCTCTGCTGAGTTCACACACCTCAAGGACAGGAGCAGCTCCAGGAGTCAGGAACGAACTGAGAGCTGGGAACACCTTCCTCCCTCAGCCAGAGAGACCTCCCTGCTCGTGCAGCCACCAAACCAGGCTGCAGATGCCAGGACAGCCCTATGGATGGTTTTGGTGGGCTGCACTGGCCACACAGCACGACTGAGCTTTTCACAGTTCAGCAGCAGGGCACACACAGACCCAGTACCTTGGCTCTCCGTGGCTGTGTCAGCGGGCAGGAATCCTTGCTTCAGGAGCTGCTTCTTGAGTTCATCATTGTCCACCTGCACTTCTGAGACCATGTTGCATGGGATGTATCCCTCCCTTCCTGCACATTCACCCCTGTAAAAGCCATCAGCATCCTTGTCTCCACACACCTGCAAGGGAAAGCACAGGACAGACACTGTTGGTGCTGCAGGGACTGAGATGCATAGAGAAAGAACCGTGGAATATCCTGAGCTGGAAAGGATCCACAGGGATCATGGAGTTCAGCTCCTGGCCCTGCACAGGCACCCCAACAGTCCCACCCTGTCCCTGAGAGCGCTGTCCAAACACTCCTTCAGCTCTGGCAGCCTTGGGGCTGTGCCCACTGCCCTGGGGAGCCTGTTCAGTGCCCACCACCCTCTGGGGGGAAGAACCTTTTCCTAACATTCAACTTAATTCTCCCCTGACACGGCCCCAGCCATTCCCTCAGGTTCTGTCACTGGTCCCAAGAGAGAAGAGATCAGTGCTGCCCCTCTGCTTCCCTCCTGAGGAAGCTGCAGACCTCCCAAGGGTTTTGCTGTCCCTGGAACACCAGATGGATCCATACAGAATAGGAATTCACTACTCTTTTACCTTCAGGATCTGTCCCTCCTTAAATGGCAGCTCCTCTTCTGCTGCATCAGGGTTAGGAGACATAGAGACAGGGTCATAGTCAAAGAGAGCCACAAATATCCTAATGCCATCCTCCTTGGCAGAGGTTTCGGGAGCGGTGCTCCTGGGAGGACCTGTGCACAGAGGGGACACACCAGAGAGGACATCAGCACCCTGCCCGTGCCACAGCCCTGCACGGCTCAGGTGCTCCCCGCCAGCCTCTCCCTGCCTCTTCCAGGAGCTTCCCTGTCTCCTGCTGCCCACCTCTCTTCCCCATCCCTGCTCACCTGCACTAGAGAGCAAAGGTTTCTGCATTTGGCTTCTTCTTACGCTCTTGCTCCGTCTCCTGCTGGGAGCCTGCCAGGCGGCTGTGCCGGCCAGCTCCGGGCCCCTGGAATCTTTATTACTGGATGCCTGCAATTGGAATCACCAGAGTTAGTAGCAGCCTCTGCCTTGTGACTCAGTGAGCAGCGCTCAGCCCAATAGCACTCCACAAAGAGCAGAGCATCCAAATGCAACATTCCTCTTCAGGGACACTCTAGAGCTGGAAATACCAAGGGAGTTGGAAAACAGATCTGAGGACAGGCAGGAGCCCTGCCAGGCCCCAGCGATGATCCCCCGGGCGAGGGTGAGGAGGCAGGAAAGGGCATTTCCAGGGGAGGCAATGACATTACAGTCAGGATCTACACCAATGAGCTTATTTCAGGAGGGATTTTCATTTGGGTCCCTCCCACAGCCTCCTGCCGTGGGGAGGAAGAGCCAGAGTGAAAAGGAATACTGCATCGGTGCCACTCGGTCAGGGAGCAGGAAAAGCAGAAGCAGCTACTACAAGAAAAGCCACGGAGCAGCACAGAACTACAGAATCTCTCAGATATTCTTCCAGACAATCCTAGAGGAGGCTCCTTTCTCTCTGGACAACACTGAACAAAGCAAGATACAGGCAGGCCAGGGAAGCAGAGGGAAGCCAGAGCCACTGCAAGCTGCTTCAAAGCCAGAATAGGAAAAGTCACCCAACCCTTTTGTGCAAGGAGGTGCTACGTATCCCCTTCGAAGGATGTTCGAGCCTCCTTCTCCAGCCAGGTGACTTACAGTCCAGCTCCCAGCCCTGCTCCTCAGAGCTGCTCTCACATTCCTTCTCCCGGTGGAAGAACCGCACGCGCCGGCTCGGAGACGCGGCCCATTCCAAACCCTGCTCTTCCATCACCTCCAGCCTGGTCAGGTCCCTTCTGCCATCCGTGTGGGGAGCCTCAGACTGACTGGAGCAACCGCTCCAGTCGCCCTGAGAGCTCTGGGACCTCTCTGGCCACAGCCTGCTCTCAGGGGAGGAAGCACAGGTCGAATCCTGATCGTCTTCGGAGTCGTATTCAATGTCTATCTCCAGGCTCCTGGGGCTGGAGCAGCGCGTGGCCATCACGGCAGGTTCTGTGCCCCCTGAACCCGCTGCCTTTGGGGTTTTTTTCCTTAGGGTGCCTTGTCTGGCACGGCTGTACAGATCCATCCCCTCCTTACCACTGGCACTGCTGACCACGTTGAGCTCCTCCCTGAGGCTGGGAGCTCTGTACAACCCACTGCCCATCTGGCTGCAGTTGCCCAGCAGGCGACTGCAGTGCTCTGTTAAATCACTCTGTCTCTTCCTACCCATCTCAGGCCGACTCCGGATCTTCTCTCGATAGTTATTTCCCTTCTTCTTGCTCCCAGAGGGACTTGCTCCACTCACAGGCTTCGGATCGTTCTCCTGGTAGCCCCAGTTCCAGTTTGCCTTCTTCTGAGCCCAGGCCAGCTGGCCAAAGGCAGGGTTCGCATGGTCAGCATCCCCTCTGCTCTCCTTAGCACCATGCTCCTCTCGTGGAGTCTGAGCAGACACCACAGAGGTGTTATTCCCATCTGCCTTTGGAAATGGCTCCTTGCTGTTGGGAGGCTTCTCTGTTCTCCCTGAATGGCAGGTCTGTGTTTCCAAGGAATCTTGAGGGTCTGTCTTTTCTTCTGTCACACACTTCTCATCCTCCTCTTCCTCCTCGTCCTCAGTCACTTCAGGGATGCTGAACAACTTCTTGCTGTGGTTCTTCTGAAGCGGGAGCTCCAGCATCCTCTCCAGAATCTCCTCATCGCTGTCAGTATCACAAAGATCCATCTGTACACCCAGACCCCGAGAAAAGCCACAGCCAGGACAAGCAGAGGAAAAAAGAGAGGAAATAAACATTAAAACGAGAGGCAAAGTGACCCTGGTTCCCTCCCAGCACAGCAGGATGGAGCCGTGGCTGCAGCCAAGCGAGGGGAAGGGGCGGAGACAGCGATGGATCTTCTGGCAAACACGGTCGGATGAACCAGCAATGCAGCGGGAAGCGAGGAAGGCAAATGCATGGAAGAGCTCCCTCCCAGCCTCTCCTGCACACACACCACTACCTGCAGCACCTCTCCTCCTGCCACGTGCTTCCCATGGCTTCACCCCCGGGCTGGGATGAGGGGCAGGAATAGCTCATCCCTCCACCTCAGGGCTGAGGGGGCTCCTCCCTCGGCGGGGCTGAGCTCACACACGGACCTGCAGCCCCCCCTCCCCTCTGTCCTCGTGCTGGGGCACTAAAGACACCCCTTGGAGATGTTGCTGCTATGGGAGGACCTGCCCTGGGCCCTTCCCATCACCTTCCAGAAGTCCCACAAACACACAGGAAAACCCTTCACCTCGAAGGGTCACACAGACTTGCAGCTGGGTGAGAGCCTACCAGGTTACAGTAAATTTTGGGGAAAACGCTGCTGAATTTTAACATTTGTCATGGACCAACTGTAGAATTTATGGGTTTGTTTCTTATTATATTTACAGTAAAATAAAAGGGAGAATCCCGGGTGTAATTTCAGTTGGAAGATACCTCTGGAGGTCTCTTGTTCAACTTCCCTGATAATTTATATCATTATGTGTTCTAAAGACATTTTAGGCTCCTACCTTGTAAGTAGCAACTAGGAGTAGTCCAGTAAGACTTATTTTAGCTGTTTGCAAACTTGTGGCTTCTGCTTTTGAGTTTTAAGATAATAAACGCTTTCAGAAATTAAAAAATTTATTTGAGGTTAACCATTTTAAAAGCAGCACCTCTCCTTGTTTTCATCCTCCAGATCCTGAAAGAGTTGGCTGAGGAGTCCTGAGATAACAGAAAACATAACCAAATACACAGAATCCTAGAAAACAGCTCTGCTGGGACTTTGCCTGCTCCAGTCACCATCTTCCTTCACTCTGTAAGGCAGTGCTGGGAGCTCTGTGCCCTAAAGATTCCTGATCCTGATGTCCTCTCCCCATTCAGCATCTTGTCACCCCCACCCTGTCACTGCCAGGGCAGAAAACAATCACTTTATCAGGTCAAGAAGCACCTGTTTACTCAGCTCAACAGAAAAAAAACCTGAACAACCAAAATCATTCAGGCCAATAAAACACTCAGGAAAAAAAAAAAAACAAAACCAAAGAATGGTGTTCTTGAACGTTCTTATTTCCTCTTTTCTCCTCTCAGGAAGCTGCTTTTCTTCCATTTTTTTCCACTGCAATCCCAACAGCTGGAAGCCCTTCCAACAACTCCTTCCCAGGTAGACTCAGCCCCTCCAGCCACCAGGCTCTCCTGGAGCTCCAGATATGCTGCACTGCAGGTCCAACCCCTCACCTGGGAAGCAGAAGCTCCTTCAGAAGGAGAAAAGGAGCAGTAGCAAATTTATTCCAGAATCATTGCAGTGTCTGCTACCATTTAGTGCTCAGCAGCCCTGTCCCTGCAGAGCAGCAGCCACACAGGGCACCATCAACTACAGGTGTTCTTTGGTTGCATAAAAAACCCAAAGATGGTACTTTCTTGCCATCCAGACATACCACAGTTCCTTCAAATCCTTCTAATTTCCCAGTCTTTCACCCTCAGTACTTTCTCTCGTGGATGTTCATCCCAACTGCTGTAATTTGTAGGATTCCACAGCACTTCCCAGCCATGCAGTCAGAAGCACATCACCCGCCACAGCTGCATTGAAACACATGAACCAGCTTGAACTCTCGGAACGTGAATTAATCTGGTCACTCAGCTCACTCAGGATTTCCTCCCTTGCAGCTACTGAAGTGCAAAGCCACAGCTCTGCTCCTACAAGCCATCCCCGGCTACACAGAACAACAAGGTCTAAGCCAAAATATCACAGAATCATGGAATATCCTGAGCTGGAAGGGAGCCACAGCGATCATCAAGTCCAAGTCCTGGCTCTGCATGGGACATCCCAAGAATCCCATGCCTTAGGAGGGAAGGTGAGCTGGTACAGGATGTATAGGTGGGTGGATTTACAGATCTCTATCTGTTCCCTGTTTATATCTGTGTTAAGAACTCGTTCAATAGGATCGATTTTAACCCTGGGCTCTAAAGTTCACATCACACTGTGTGCTTTTCCAACTAATTAAACCCCAGCTACATTCATTGCATATGAACACCCTTCCCTCTCCCAGAGAACTCGTGTTTTTACTACCTTAAGCCTGGGAGTACAAGCAGAGCAGGCAGGACCTTAGGAAAGCACTGTTGGGAGCACTGGGCTCAGCCCAGCCCCTCCTGCTGTGAGCTGATGGCATGGGATGGCTGCACTGGCACCCCCCACGAGCAGTGCCCTGGACAAGTTACCTTTTCCCCATTCTCCTGGTTACATGGCTCACTCTGGTCCCATTTCTTGTCTTCCAGAGCTTCTGAAGACAGTTCATCTTCTTCCTCCTCTTCCAAAATATCTGACAGCTCAGAACTCCGGTTGTGCTCAGAGAACAGGGTCAGCTGCCGGCGGCCCATTTCAGCCAGTTTTTCTTCTTGCTATTGAAAAGCAAAACAGATTTTCTCAGTCCTCCCAGGCTCTATTCCAGCAATAAAGGAGTGTTTTTCCTGTCTCTAGCACACACACAGCTCAAGAGTGGCAGGAAAAAAAGTGGGAAGCACCTAAGGCAGCAACATGTTGACACATACGCAACCAACAGCCTGCAGAAGAGCAGCACTGCCTAAGGATGGAAAACTCGGGATGTCAAACACAATCCACATCTCTCCGTGGACACAGACACTCAACCAAGGTTTAACAAACCTCTCTTTTCACTCTGGACATTTCTTTCATCACCTCCTTGCCAGGAGACAACCTGCAGCTGCTCCCGCCCGCGTTCCCGTCTCGGAAGGTGTCCTGTGCCCCCTCAGCCTGGCTGGGTGAGGACACAGGCTCTGGGCTCAGGTGCTTCTCCTCTGCCTCCTCTCTGTCAGCACTGGGACCTTTGGGGGACTCCTCCACGGAGCAGGTCTCCACATGGAACTTCACGCTGCTGTCAGAGGGGCCTTCCAGCTCTGGAGCTTTGGATCCAGATTGTTCCATCTGGGAAACAAATCGAAAACCAATGAAATCAAGGGCAGGTATCTCAGGGTACTTAAGCACCAAAAGGGGGTCCTTATCACCCCAAACTCTGCGACCCTCTGATGTGCTCTGTGTTGTTGGCATATGAATATTTTGGCAGTTGGGAAGGTTGGCCAGCCCTGGAGCAAGGGACACATGGTGCTTCTACTGCTGCAGCTCTGGCCACCACACCTGGCTCAGGTAAAGCCCCAGACCTGTACTGACAATAACTAGTTTAAAAATAGCAAGAAGAGCCCAAACTGTACAAAGTCATTTCCCACTCTCATAGGCCAGAGGAATGTCCCACACCCTCCCTGGCAGGCTGGCTTGGCACTACCCTGGAGCTGTAAAGGCTGTGAAGAAAAGGGGAATTAATGAAGAAGAACATACACAGAAAAGTACAACAAGCTCCTGATTAGGTATCCTAATCCTAGTTGGATTACAGGGATTTTTCATCTGTTTTTAAACCAGTTCAGTTTGGTGTTTCAGAAAACCTCTGGGAGATGGAGGAATGGAGCCCCAGGAACAAGGAGGGTAAGGCAGATGGGCCTTCATCAACCCCCTCTTTCTCTCACTCCAAGGGAGCCTCCCTGCATTTTGCAGTGGAGCACAATCTTGTCCTTATCTGCTTTGAAAATACTGAAGGATCAGACTCCAGGGAGATTCAAACACTGCACTGCCAAGCTTTTAAATATCCCCTGGGCTCAGACAAAAGCCAGACAGGGCCTGATCTCATGTCTCATCTGACAGTTGTTTGCCTTTGTTGACAGCAACACTCACATCTCAAGTGAGAAGGACAATTTCCATCCTGGGACCACCCACTTCGCTCTACAAAGGAGGGAACACTCTTATCACCCTCTAACTCTGCAAATTCTTGCTTTCCTGACTCTGTTCCTGATCTGCTTGCACATGTGATCAAGAGGTGAGCCTCACCTGTACACTACATCAGCTGAAACTCCCTGAGAGTTTCCCAACCACTGGATGATGACCCAAAGGCAAGAAAGCCACAGAAAGATGCTCAGTGGCATTTGTTCCATTCCCCCTGCCAGCACACATGGCACTGGGCAGGAGATGGCAGCACTTACCTGCACCTCTGTGCCTTCTCCCAGGCCTTGTAATCCTGGTTCCCTGGCAGGGCCCTCCCCATGGAGCACTGTGTTCCCAGCCTGCTGGGGAGGCACAGACAGGCATTTCTTGTCTCCTGCAGCATCCAATCCCTGTGGGGAAGTGCCCAAATCCTGCACCAAGGGAGCACTGGGAGAGGAGAGGTGTGGTGCTGAGGAGGCTTTCTCTGGCAGAGCCCGCGCCGGGCCGGCGGGGCCGGAGGAGACATCAGTCAATTTGGCATCTGAGCTCTCAGCAGGAATGTTCTGTCGGAGCAGGAGCGCAGGAGTGCGAGGTGTGGATGGGCTGTGGGCAGGCAGGGAGCCCCTGGGAACGCCCCTGGGCAGCCTGGAGGTAACAGTGGTGGAGGCAGGTGAAGTGCAGGGATAGGCTCGGAGCAAGAGCGAGGAAATCTGGGCTGGAACTGAATCCACCGACTCCCCGTACTGAGACATCGTCCTCACCGAAACCTCCCGGCACACCTGGAACATCTGGAGCTGGGACAGGTCCACCAGGACACTCCCAGCTGTTGGAGAAGTAACTTCTATCACCTGGGAGCAAAAGAACCGAGAGGAATTACTGTTTGTGCACAGCTGAGCCCTTCTGAGAAGAACAACTCCTGATCCAAAGTTAAGACAGACACCAAAGCTCTGGAGAGTAGGTGTGCAGAATTCTCACCTTCTGAGGGCAGAATGAACAGTAAAGGGAAATTGTTACCATAATCATATGAGAAACTGGATATTCTATAAAACATGACTATATTTGCCCCTCTTCTCGACTTGCTCCTTCTGATGTTGGTGCCCCAGAGCTGGAGGCAGCACTGCAGGTGGGGTCTCACCTGAGTGGAGAAAATCCCCTCCCTGTCCCTGCTGGTCACATTGCTTCTGATGCACCTTTCTTGATGGAGAACTACACCTCACTCCTTACAGTCTGGAGACAAGCCCCAGGGCTGTGTCCTTGAACTAGTGCTCTGTCCATGGCCTGTGGACTCACTGAGCTCCTTCCTTCCCCAAGGATCAGGCCAGTGCCTGAGGTGAGCAGAGGAGACTGACACTAATTGTCCTGTTCTGCTACTCAAAGGTCCCGCCACAGGAGCTTTCCCAGCTTAGCTACATCAAAACCACATCAAAAAGCTGGAGAGATGCCTTTTCTGGTGTGTATCACACCCCCCAAACAATGTCCCTCCCTGATACCACTCCTTTCCAGGCCAAGGACTGGGATTGTCTCCTCAGGACACGCTTCTGGATCCAGCTTTCCATGCTTTGAGGCTGTGACACTGCCTGTTACTCCAGTCCCAGCCTCTCCTGCCCAGCACCAACCTTCTGTCCATCGGCGTACACGGCGTAGCCGGTGACTCGGACCCCGTTGGAAGATCCCTCGGCATCAATGGTGACAGGTAACCAGCTGATAACAAGGATACCTGGAGAGGGACCAGCTTCTACCTGGACATCCAAAGGAGCATCAGGTGTGCCTGTGAAAGACCAAAAACACGCTCCTCTTGCTTACCTGGCTACAGCATAAAGCTCAACTTTGGTTTGACTCAAAGAGCAAACTCCCACACCAGCTTTGCCACAGGAGAACTGAACCAGAACACCCAGGCTAGTCCTGGGAAATGACAGGCAGAGCCAGAGGAAACAAGGTGCTCTTGTTCTGTGAAAGCTTTAATGCACAGAAAACAGAATTTTGCAAAAGTAGCTGAGGCCAAGCTGCAGCGACCCTTCGAGCGAGGTCATGGCAAACCAGCTCTCCCCTGCCCTGCCCGGCAGGCATGCACGGGGGGGGTCTTCCCAGAGCAAACCAAAGCAAAGGGGGTAATAAAATTGTAAAAAAAAGAAAGAAGAAAAACATTAAGACAAAACAGTACAGCACCTCAGGCTTTGGGACCTAATCAACCTGGCTTCCCTTCATCCCAAGGCTTCCCAGCAAGGGAACGGCCGAGCGCATGGCTCCGAGCGCTGCATGGGATACCTGCTAGTGGGGTAGTGAAGTGAATCACAGCTGAGTCCTGCTCCTGCCCCTCTGGCACCTCTTCCCAGGGTGTTTTCATGGGCCTGGCCTCCAGCTTGGCCACGTACTGGGTGCTGGGCTGCAGGTTGTGGAAGGTGTACCAGTAGACCCCGGGCTTGGTCACGTCGCACTGGTCCCCGTTGAGGTACACGGCGTGGCTGTAGTTGCTGTTGCAAGGGAGCCACGTGACCTCTGCTGACGTGGCAGTGACACTCCTGACTTTGAGCATGGTGGGTGCCACCCCAAAATCCTGCCCCACAAAGAAGGTGCAGCGCAGTCTGTCGGACCTGCCGCGCTCGGTCACCGCCTGCACGGACACGCGGTAGGCCTTGCTCTGCAAGTCCAGCTTCTCAATCACTGCTTTGGTCTGAAGGCCACTCTTCACGTTCTGCCGTAGCTCTTCATCCACATAGATGTTGTAGCTTTGTATGTCTGGGCAGCCAGCTGGCAAAAGAGGTGGGTCCCAGCCTACAACTATGCTTCTGGCAAGCTGCTTGATCAGAGTCAGTTTTCGTGGGTAAGGCACTGCTGTGTGACTAACGGGCTCCTCCTGGTCTCCTTCTGCTCTACTGGCCAGCGGGCTGATGCTACTCTCTTCAATGGAGAAATCACTCTTATCTCCACTGCTGGTGCTTGCACTGACCAAGCTTTTCTCCTGGTATGAGCTATGGGTGAGATCATTCAGCTCCGGAGGCAGAAACGTCACGAGGTCATCATCTGAAACCCGCTCAACAAAATTGGAGGGGACCAGCCCTCGCCGGCCATCCATCAGCTCCCCTAAACAGAAAACAGGAGACCTGTTACCACTGCCCCTGCCATTCAGCCTTCCAACCCATCTGTGAGGACTATGGGACAACATCCACGCTGGGTCACAACTGCTCTGCACTCAGGAAGGAAAAAAACCTCCGGGAGGGTATTCCTGGCAATGTTTCCTGCACTTCCGAGGGCTTCCCTGTTAGATCCCAATGGCCACACTGAGAAGACTCACTGCTCCACACATTCCAGAGCCAAGTAAGTGAAAAGCTGAGTTGTGTAATTAGCTAAAGGGTTTCTCCTTCTTCATTATCCCATTGTTCCTCACCACAGCTCCTTCACTAACTTTTCTAGCCTTCCCAAACTACGCAGATGGATGATTTTATGTCTTCTCCCAGCCACAGAGATTTAGGGTTTGTAGTACTTCCTCAAGAAAGTCCATCTTTCCAGCTCTGTATTCAGCACTGGGCTTCCTTTAAGCTCCCTCCTTTCTTAAGCTCCTGGACTAAAGGTGTCCCAAAAGCACCTGTGGGGACAAGGGACATACAGCACCTGGTCCCCCAAACCACAGAGGAGTAGGGACTGCACTGCCTTCCCCCTTCCAAACTCTACCTACAGCAAATCAACTGAAAGCAGGGAAAGCAGAACAGGTTAGTAAAGAATAACCTTTTTATTCTTTAAACAAGAAATAAAAAGACAAATAAATGAATACATGAGAAGCTTGGGAATAGAAAGAAAGAAAGAAAAAAAGGAGGCAGAGCAGTCACAGAGCAAGCAGTGCAACACCCATGCATTTGCCTCAGCTCTTGCAAAGCACCTCAGGAAAATTAGGATCCTTCAGTCCTCAAGTGGCTCCACAAAAACCCCAGTGCAAACTGACAGTCAACAATTCTTGGTTTCAAATCCATCTGCCTCTTAATCAACCAGGATCACGTTTGCAAAGGGGCCAAACCAGAAACCCACTGTGTGACACCAAGGGGGATCACAACTGTAGTTTGGATGGATTGTCTCAGCCCCTCTCTGCCACAAGAGCAGGAGCCAATGGAGACCATGACCTGCTGCAGCTCTGGCTCACACACAGCCCCCCTGGGAGGAGGGAAACAGCCCATCTGCCTGGGGCTGAACGTGTTCCTCTCCATGGAGAGGGAGGAACCATATGGGGATGAAATCTGGAGCTGTGCTGAAAGCAGTGGCTAAATTCCCACTGAAATCAGATCAGGATTTCACGTTTTAGACTTAATTTAATCATGACATAAATAGACTCTTTCCAACAGAATCTGTTCTTCCCTCTAACAAACTAACTTTGGGCAGAAAACCTTTATCTTGAGGTTTCAAGATTCACTAAATTCTCTCGTTTTTTGGAGAGAGATCAGCTCTCCACAGGAGTTCAGCCACATTTCATTCTGTTAGAACACACCTTCAAAGAAGCCATCTTCATCCATGTCCCCATAGATGTAAATATATTCTCCAGCAGTCAGTGGAAGCTCTGCCTCTGGATTTTCATTAGGTCCATCAAAAGGATTGTAGCTGAAATATTTACAGTAGGAAGACTTAATTTGTATAGGAACTTGCCCAGCAACACATTTGAGCTGTGATGTTGACAAGCTTTCAATTCACTGGGAATTCATCCACTCGTGCAAGTAGCAAATTCCACAGGCAAAGGTCAAAACTACAGTCTACACACAATAATCATTAAAAATAGGTAATTTTCTGAGGAGCAGAACAGATGTCTTGTGACATCTGAAGGAACAGAGATATGAGGACAATGAGGGGACTGGAGCATCTCTCTCCTGAGGAAAGGCTGAGGGATCTGGGATTCAGATCCTGAAGAAGAAACAACTGAAAGGGATACCTTCAGGGTGGGTGTCAAGAGGATGGGACCAGGCTCTTTTCACCGGTCCCCAGAGAGAGGACAAGGGGCAACAGGCACAAACTGAAACACAGGAACTTCCACCTGAACCTGAGGAAAAACCTCTTTCCTCTGAGGGTCACCGAGCACTGGAACAGGCTGCACAGAGAGGTTGTGGTGCCTCCCTCTCCTGCTCCAACTCCATATTTTAAACAGCAATCCAAAAGCTTCACTGGTATGACAGTTATAAATACACTGGTGATACGATTTGGTCTGCAGGTAATTCTAACCTGCCTGTCCAGGGATCCTCAGATCATCAGAGGGTCTCATGTCACAGGAAAATGCCTCGTGAAAAACATCTTTACAAACACCTCCTACCAATTCCTGCTTTTTAGCCTTTAAAAGGGATTTCAACATGCCAAAGCAATGTTAAGGTCTCCCTCAGCTCACAGAGACCTTATGTACTCAAGACTCTGACAAGAAGACACAGATCAGATTTGATGTGTTCCTCACAAGCACAGAATCATCCCAAGTCTCTTCCTTCCAATCCCCAGTTTAAAAGCTGAAGGATATGTCAATACTCTTTGAATTGTAAATAGTAATGAGTTTGACCATGATGCTCAGTGGACAGAAACAGTTAGTAACAGAAAAAAAATCGAGTTTATTCTGTGTTTTTTTCCCCTGTCCTTTAAAAATTACAGCCAGAAAGATTTTGGCCAAAAACTTCAGGCATTCTAGCCTGAAATTTTCTTAATTGCTGGAATAAGATTTCTTGGGAGAAAATGTATTGGACTATTCTGAAAAAAAAAAAAATAGACATTTCAAGGAATATGTCAATTCAAACTGAATTTTCAATACAGTATCATATTGAAAGAAAGGAAAAGTCTCACACAGGGCTGGTCACTGAACAGCTACTGAGCTTACTGTGCTTTTGTTGAGCTAAGCCTTGCTTGTGCAGGAAATAACAGGTCTCAACAAATCATACAATCCTGGAATGGTTTGGATTGAAAGGGGCCTTAAAAACCATCTCATTCCACCCCTCTGCCATGGGCAGGGACACCTTCCACTAGACCAGGTGGTGCAAGACTGCATCCAACCTGGCCTGGGACACTCCCAGGGATGGGGCAGCCACAGCTTCTCTGGGCAACCTGTGCCAGGGCCTCCCCACCCTCACAGCCAAGAATTCCTTCCCAATATCCCATCTGTCCCTGCCCTCTGGCAGTGGGAAGCCATTCCCTCTTGTCCTGTCCCTCCATCCCTTGTCCCCAGTCCCTCTCCAGCTCTCCTGGAGCCCCTTTAGGCCCTGGAAGGGGCTCTCAGCTCTCCCTGGAGCCTTCTCTTCTCCAGGTGAACCCCCCCAGCTCTCCCAGCCTGCAAATCCCATGGAGGAATAAGATACGTGGTCCAACCTAATATTATCCATTCCTAACAGGGTGAATTCAAGGGAAGAGTGTAAAGAAGGCAACTCTGAGATAACCTGTGTAACCACACAGACCACAAGAAATGAGCTCTCAGTACCTGTATCGAGCTAAGAACACCTGGAGCTTTGCAGGGCCTTGGCTGCCTGGCTCTGGCATGAGGGAGATGCTGTCAACATCCAGCTCTTCCATTTCACTTGCAGTGTCCACCTAAAAACATTGAAGAGAAAGGATCTGAGTAAAGGAACACTCAAAGGGGTCAAACATCAGTGAAAAAGTCCCCCAAGCTCATGTTTGGTGGCCCCTGGGCTAAGGACCATCTGGAAGAACGACTTTTTAGGTGAAGAAATAGTAATAGGAGGCAACAGCTCCAAGTTGCAGCTTCAGGGGTTCCAGCCAGACATGAAGAAAAACTCCTTGCCCAGGTGGGTGATGTAGACTTGGGAAAAGTTCCCACTGAGCTGTGGGATCTCCATTCTTGAAGAACTTGTAGCCTCAGCTCAGCAAAGCCGTGGCCACACTGATCTAGTGCTGGTGACAGTCCCACTGGAGCAGGACTCTGGACTAGAGACTCTGGAGACCTCTCCCACTCTACACATCCATAATTCAGTCTATTTATTTCTTGTACCTTGAAACATTAGTTGTCCCTGTGTGCAACACAAACCTGGACAGAGGAGACCTCAGAGCTCTGTTTGATGTTGAGGTCTCCAAGTGCTTTTGTTCCCCTCCAGCACCTGTAAACTTTCAATATGATGTTTATGTACTTTCACCAACATCAGACAGAGCTTTGGGTGGAACTGGCAGGGCCATCACGCTGAACAAAAAGCACAAGAGACAGAGCAGGCACAAAACTCATCTTCCTGCTACAGCCTCTCCCTTCCCAGCCCTCAGCTACTTCTGGATTTCCTAAGCTGGAAGCTGCACCCTCAAGGCATTTGGTGGCAGAAGCACCTTTGGGAAATGTACCTCAGTCTTTTTGATTCTGGTAACATTTTGGAATTTTTCATCCAGTGGCAATGAGTCGTGTAACCCAACCCTCCTTCTGGAGCAAATGCACTCGCCTGGGTTTGTTTGAAATGGTGCCAATGAACCAACTCAAGCTGCCTTTTGAAAGCAGACCTCGAGGCAAATGTGTTTTTGATGGAGACCCATTGCAGGCAGCAGAATATAAAGTAGTTTTTCTAGTACGTGAAGTACCAAAGTTAATCTCTGAAGGAGTCCAGAGCATCTTTTCAAGGCAGTGTACTCCTTGTAAAGCAATCCTGCCCCATGTCCTGGGATAACACACCTGTAACAGCCAAAAGACACCCAGATGGAGCAGCTTTCAGCAGCCTGGAGTGTTCCCATAACTGTGTGTTGCCGAAGCCAAACGCTCCACACACTTTTCCAAGGATCCCACACTGACTCTATAGGCACTTATCTCTCCAGGGAGGCATGGGGGCTTCCAAGCTTTCTCTGGAGCTAAAAGGTAGGATTTTTTCCCACTACAGAATTGAGAGCAGTTCCTGCCTGTTCCTCCCTTTGAATATGGCACTTCCCAGAGCTCCTACACAGTGGTGGGCACTGCCTCCCACAGTAGCCCTTCATTAGTGCCCTGCCCTCAGCTCAACACATCAGTGTCCTCCACAGCTACAGTGAGACCAAGAAGGTTTCAGTGCCCAGGAAACACCAAAAAACCAAAAACTGCCACCCAGACCATCCCAGCACTGCTTTACCCTGAGCTGTCCCCTGAAGTGATGTACACAGAGTATCAAACACTCTGTGTGAACCCACACCACCACTCAAAAGCTTCTGGGCAGCAGAAGCACCAACCGCCCATGAGATCTGGGGGGCACAAACAAGCAAAGCCTATTAATTCCAGCCCTCTTAGCACAAACTTGGTGTCTTTTCATGGTTTCTTTCACCAGCAAAGAAGTTTGAGCTCCTCACCCACAGCTCAAGGCTAAAAGTAGTCTGGACACAGCTGCTCAGCATGCCAAGAACTCCAGTTTGTAGCCTTTTTGTGCTTTAGTGGCAGCTGAGATGGCACAAGGAAGCTTAGCAAGAGTTTCCCACACTTCCCACCAATCAACCTCCCCATCCCAGTCCTTCTCACACTGTCCAGCCAGTTATTTCCTTCCAGGAGCTCAGTAACACGTTGAAATCAGCATTATAGCCATGGCACCCAAGGCTTTTTCAGTACTTTCCTACAGCTTTTCTCTTGTTTTTTTCCCATTTTCTTCAGGCAGCCAGGAAGGAAGGAATGCAGCCTTACTGGGGAACCTGTGCAGCCTTACTGGTGCTCTCAGCAATGCATTTATTCCCTTCTGGAAAGCACAGACCACAGAGGGGCCTCCCATACTGACCTCTGGAGTTGGGCAGGATTTGGGGCTGTTGTGCACGGACTCTGATTTCGAAGAGCTGGACTGAGATTCCACTTTCTTGGCTTGTTTCTGAGCACTGGTGGGAGCAGCTGGGGAGCCCCCAGGGGTGTCAGGCACCCTAAGGGATGACTCCAACTCCTCAGCAACTTCATTGTGAGCCTTCTTAGTGCTCTGGTGAGGGAGCAACCCACGAACAGTTGATTCTGCAATAAAATCAGCCATTAGTCAGAGCCACAGGCAGGATCCAGGATCAGCAACGAGCAGCACAAGTCTCTACAAATGTGCCTCATTTAAGAGACTGGACACTCTGGCCAGAGAAATGCCAAATTCTCTTTATGACTACAAAACAAACCAGAAGTGTTGACAACAGAGAGAGATGGAGATCCCAAAATTTAACCAAACGTTCGCGTTATTTCCTTCACCCCTTCCCATTTCTAGGAACATCAACTCATTTGTGAAAACACTCACAGGCACGTCCAGCACTCACCCTTCTCCCAGGGGGGCTGTGGGGTGGAGCTGCACAGAGCAAGGGGCAGCTCTGAAGTCACCAGAGTGGAGGTGAGAAGGTCGATTTTTCCCGTTTGGAGCCGGAATTGTTGGAGCTCCTGGGACAGGAGGCTGAACTGCTCTGTCTGACTGCGACACTGATCTTCCAGATCCTTCACCCGGGCCTGGCAGGAGAGACACGGGATGAGGCACAAACCCACAGCAAACCCACCAGTGAGGCTCCAAACAGCCTTTGCTGCGTCTTTCCAGTGGGTCCCACACTTCAAAGGATGCTTTTAAATGCCCTGCCCAGAAATTGGATTGGGGAACTGGCAGCTCCACAGCTTTAGTACCTTTGAAAACCTGAAGCTCCTCATCTATGAGGGGACTGACTGCAAGGAATTATCCCTGAAAAGCTGGGTTTGAACTTCAATATCCTGTCCCAGCCCTGCACAAGACCAGATGTGAGTCACAGATAAATAAGCCTTGAAAAGAAAAGATTGGAGCATTTCTTGGAGGATTAAAGTCACATCACCCAGAGGAATTGCTCTCCCAGTGTTCTATCTCATCCATACTTGCAGAGGCTCCAGCAAGCTCCCAAAACTTTACCCTGCCCTCCCCACCATTCTGGGCAGGACTCCTGATTGTCCCTGCAGATTTTGGCTCCTCCAGGCAGCAGGAAGGGCAGAGATCACCCTGGCCTGTGTTGCAGAACATTCCTTTGATGTGGAAGCCCACACACTTTCCCACCAGGTCCCACAAGGAGGAATTGCTCCAGGAAAATTCATGCTGAGGCCCAGAAAGCTACATCTCAACAAGACGAGATGCAGGGGAAATCTCTGGAGAGGGAAGGACACATTCCTACCATTTGTATTTTCTCAGATTCTCCTCCTACCGTCTCTAGAACTTCCCCTTATAAACCATTGCTGAGTCCTGGCTGTCCTTACACATCCCCACATTCTCCCAGTGGGAGGCACATGAATTCCCAGGACATTGCAACTGCTCCTTTCCCTCTTCTCACTCTTTTTTGTAGGTAAGATGCTCCATAACAGACGACTGCACTGCGCTCCTCAAAATTTTCCGTTCTACAAAACATGTTTTGAAGTGCTTTTCTCTCCTTCCAACTCAAAAAATAAATCATGCCTTGAAATATTATGTGAGGCAGAAAGCCTGGTTTTTAGGCAGCTCTAAAAATAACACACCTGACCTGGAAAAAGCTTTCTCTGTGGTCTCAGAGCAACACTAAACCTTTGGAGCCACTTCCTATTCATGGGGGTGCCTGAATTTTTATTTCCCAGTTGTTTTTTTTTTAATTCCAGTTTATCTCTGTTTCCCTTCAGGACTCCCTGGGTGCTCTCAGGCTTTAAGGAAAGTCTCTGAACTGAAATCAGATGCCACAAGTAACTTCCTGAAGTGTCCATGTTCTCCACTTGCTCAGAGTCAACTCCTTGTTTACTAAATCCCATTGCACAGGATTCCTCTGCAATCCTGAGGGTTTGCATTTACTTACAGTTTAGATTTTTCACATAAATGCTTCTCTCCTATACATCTTAATAAAGAAAAGAGACCATCAACAGGAAGAACAATTGCACTGGATCAAAGTAGGGGTTCCTCAAGTCCAATATCCATCCCTGATCCCACCTTGGGACACAGCCCACAAGAACACAGAGAGGGATTTCCACTGCAGGACCAGAAAGGGATTTCCTGCCTTCTCAGGAGCCATGAGCCAGCAGATGCATCTGGACATTGTGTTTAACAGCATCACAACAGTACCTTGTCCTGTTAATTTATTAATCACACTTTAAATCCATTTACAGTGGTGGCCAAGCCAATAGCCCAGATAATTCACAGTTTAATTCCAAGGTCCCTAATTAGTCAGGTGTCTGTTAGATCTGTTATTCAAAATAACATACAAACATCTCTTAAGTCCTACTGCCACATCATACACAGTGTATACTTCTAGCAGGCTACTTGCAGGGAATCACAGCTGGGAAGAGCAGGTTTCCAGGGCAGTGCTGGGAGAAATGAGGATAAGGAAGAGGGAAATAAGGCCAGGAGCTTCAGGAACCAGCAGGAATCAAGCCCCAGACACAGAAAAGACAGGAGACTGCTGTGTCCATGCCCAACCCAAAATGGGGAGAAAGAGGAGCCTCACACAACTGGGCCTGGGCAGTGGGATTTCCAGAAGAGGCTGCAAGAGCAGGAGCAGAGCTTGGTGGGCTCAGTTTAGCCACTGATTCAGGAACTGAGATTTTCCACAGCCAACCACCACCAGCTCAGCCCCGCCCTCTGAGACTCTCTCCTTCTTGGCTGCTCTACTCCACTCCTCCAGATGATGTTTTCCCTCCACATGTCCCTCGTTACCTTTCTCCGCATCTTCTGCTCTGTATTTTTGAGATGAGAGAATCTCCACTTTGCTCAAGGGGAACTCTAGAGCTGTGCAGTCCAAACTCCTGCTCCAGGCAGGGCTGATGCCAAAGGGATTAGAGGAACAGCCATAATTCCACAACAATGTGGGTGCAGCTTCTACAGGACGTGGGCCCACCCCAGTAATGCCCTTCTCCAAAAGCTCCCAACACTTCACTTGCTTTTTTGACCAGAACTGTGGCTGATTTTTTTTATTTTAAAGTCCCCCTACCTCCAACTCTGCACCCCCTGCTCCAACAGGGAATTCCAAGCCCACCACTGGGCATGTCTAGTCATGGCTGCCTCTCCTCCCACGTGCCTTTGCACAGCCAGGGTTACCTGGGATTTAATGTCCCTGTTACTCACAAGATCTCTGTCAGATCTGAAGGTGTTCAAGCAGTTTTCCACCAGCTACAAACCCCACCACTTCCACAGAAGCCTTCTTTCCAAATCACCAGCTAGCACAGCTCCCACACACCGGAATTTCGTTAGTTCCCACCTCTTCTGGGAAAACTATCATCCACAATCCCTGCTTCCCATCTTCCATCCAATTACAGTGCCAGCAGGGCCTGTCTTCTTCTCCACAGCACTCACTTGCAATGGTGTCACCACTGCTTTTGGGTTCTGAAGGAAACACTTCACTCTTGGACTGCAAGTAGTTCCCAAAAGACATTTAAATGCACGTGACACGTGGAGAAGGAGCACAGCTGGGCAATTCTAAAAATCTGCAAGTGCCAAAAAAATTAAGCTCCTAATTCTAATTGGTCAAGGAAGCAAAGCATTTAAAGAGAAAAGCAGCTGCTCCATCAAACTCATGGTGGGAGCTCCTTTAATCACATTTATTTCTTGGCAGTGACACTCTTGCAATCTTTTCCAGAGTATAGCTAAAACAAGAATTATCAAGCAACTGTCAAAGTCAGGACAGAGGGAAAAATGTCCCATTTGACAGGATTATAGCAGTACCTGCATGCAATCCAAGGTACTCTGGGAGCAAGAAGAAAAGCAAAAAGAGATGTCAAACCACATCAGCAGTTACACTACCCCAAAACCAACACTCTCCAAACACAACCCAGCCCTCAGTCTCAATAGGATTGTTTTCTCACAACATCCAGTGTCTGCCTTGTTCCATACTGAGATTCCCACCTCATTCTTACCAAACAAAAGCCAAATCCCACGTACCAAATGCACAAATAAGAGAACCAGGCCCTTTCTGAGGGCCTTCAAATCATCATGTGCTTTGAGTTCAATGACTCTGCTAAATTTCAACAGACTGTACTCATCCTTCATTAACATCCCATCCAAAAGCAATCCAAACACATGGGAAAATGAAACCACACAGCACAGGCACTCCACACCCCCTAATTCTGCCCTACACGGACGTTCTGGGATGACAATGATTAGTTAAGTACTTTAAATGAATGCTGCTGCACATTAAACTAGTTTTTAATGACAATTTCTCTTTCTTTGGTCTGCTTTATAAAATTCAAGGCCAGGTTGGACAGGGCTTAGAGCAACCTGGTCTAGTGGAAGGTGGGTGGAACTGGATGAACTTTCAAGGGGATAACACATAATGTCACAGCCCCATGATACTCACCCAGCCTGCAACTATTTCAATCCCATTTAGCAGGAGTCCAGCACTCTTGGGTTCTACAGCTCAGACACAGGCCAGGTTCCCTCCAAAGTTGATGCTATTTGCAGCCATGGAGCAATCTCCTCCATCAAGGACAATCCCCATCCCAATCAACAACCCTGGGCTCCCAACAGCCCCAGAGCTGCACAGGGAGTTCAGCCTGTCCCCTCTGACTGTAAGTCACCACTGCAGCAGGAGATGCCACTGTCTGGGTGGACAGTGAGGCCTTCTGCTCCTCTTGGGTGTTTTAGTGCTCAGAAAACCTCTGAGAGAGCACAGGATGCTCCATTTCCCATCACACCCAACCCTCTGGCAGTCACTAAATCTCCACATCAAGTTCCAGCATTTGGTGCCTTGGCTTTGCAGCTCCAGGAATCCACAGCCTAGTTTTTCTCCAAAGTCATCCTGACTGACACCAAGCTAATGCCAAGCAAACCCAAAGCAGTGCCCAGCACATCTGCCAGGCTGCACTGTTACACTGTCAGCAGAGTGTGTTCCATGTGGATGTCAGAGTAAATAGGACAAGGGAGTTGCCTCAAGCTTCCTCACTCAGGCAAAGGCCACATTTCTCCTGTTTTTCCCTAATAAAAAGCATAAAGTGCAAACACACACACACACACAAGAGAAATTTCAAGTCCCAGGGACACAAATATTCTTCCTCTCTTTACATGATCCTGGAGAATGGAGGAGGCAGATCTGAGGTTAATTATTTAATGCATCCCTGAAAGAGTCTTTGAGCAAAATCTGAATGAAGAAATCTGTGTGAGGACTGAGCAGGCCAGGATTTAATCCCTCAAAACTCTGACCCCAGATATTACTCTGCCAGCACCACTGATACTTGTTCTCAGCAGTAACACATTGTATCTGATCAAGACATTACAGCATTTTGCTCAAGAACCAACAAAACCCACCAAAGGCATCAAGAAAACTGGTAATAAGAACAAAAGGTACCAAAATTTGCAGCCACTAGTCCCTCTTGTTTCCTTCTGCCTTACCTCTAGAAGCTGTACTGCTCCTTCATGTTCCCTTCTTGCCTCTGCCTGTGCCTAAGGAGAAATAAGAAAGGGAGAAAATAAGAAAGGAACCCACCTGAGCTCACTTCTGTCTTCCCACCTCATAGCCCTTCGTAGGTTGGAGGACAAGTCTGATGAGGAGCAGCTGAGGGAGCTGGGGGGGCTCAGCCTGGAGAAAAGGAGGCTCAGGGGGGACCTTCTGGCTCTGCAACCCCCTGACAGGAGGGGGGAGCCGGGGGGGGTCGGGCTCTGCTCCCAGGGAACAAGGGACAGGAGGAGAGGGAACGGCCTCCAGCTGTGCCAGGGGAGGCTCAGGTTGGACATCAGGGAAATTTTCTTCACTGAAAGGTTCGTCAGGCCCTGGCCCAGCTGCCCAGGGCAGTGGTGGAGTCCCCATCCCTGGAGAGATTTAACAGATGTGTGGATGTGGCACTTGGGGACATGGGTTAGCGGTGGCCTTGGCAGTGCTGGGGCAATGGTTGGAGTTGATGACCTTAGGGGGCCCTCTCCAACCTTAATGATTCCATGATTCTATGATTTAAAGTCTGAAAGCACCTCTGGGCTTTGGACAAACAGCAGGGAGAGGTCAGAACTGATGTCCCTGAGCAAAGCCCTTCACTGTGCTCAGGTACCAGAGCACTCAGACACTGCCCTGGTTTACTTTATCCTGTAAACTCACACACACCTCCTCCGTACACTGCTTATCCAAGGAAACATATCCATTGTTTTCCAGGGATTCAGAGGGTAAAATGTCCACCTCCCACCCCCCACACACCTGCTGCAGCCGCCGGACCTCCTCCTGCTTCTCCTGCAGGACTAGCAGGGCTTCCCTGTGCTCCACTTCCAGCTGCTGCCTGCGCTCGGCCACATTTCTCATGTGCTGCAGAACAAGGCACAGACAGGGACACTGCTGAAATCCTGTGTCCCACCAGCAGCCAGGAGCCAACCATGGCCTGGACTTCATGTCATCATTGCACAGGAGGAAGTACAGAACTCTAACCACTTGCCAGAGCAACACAGAGACAATCATCAAAGTGATGGCCACCTTATTTCCCTTCCCACCCAAATCCCTGAAGCAGCCTTTCCAAACCTCTTCCCACTTTGGAAAGCCACATTCTAGGATCCTGCAGAAGCACAATTCCCAACAGAAGCACAGAGACAAGGGAATGGTGAAAAAAGGCAAAGAGACAACACGTGCCATCCAAAAGCAGCACTGTCTGGACAGTCCCTGTGTGGATCCCACTGACCTTCAGCACCTGCTCTAGATTCTCCAGCTTGGTTTGGAGTCCTTGGTTCGTCTGAATCACTGAATCCCGTTCCTTGGTCACCAAAACAACCTGCAGTTTCAGGTCAGCATTCTCAGATTCAACCTGGAGAGAAGGATTTGCAGTTTTAGCACAAGCAGCCAGAGGCGTTCCTTGTATTTTTTGATTTGATTTGATTGAGGACAATTTGTTTCTGTGTCTCTATAGGTTGATTTGCAGACCTGCTTTCTACTGGCAATGATACCAAAATGATGAACCTCCTCTCCCTCTGGTTTTAATTAATTAATTAATTAACTAATTAATTATTATTCATAAATAAGCATTTATCAGGCCTCAGTGTGTAACACTTTATTTGCACACACTGTTTCTCTCACTAGAATCATCTCCCCTCCCCATTTACAAGGAGGAAGGAACTGGGAGAGGAACAGGCTACATAATGAAGAGACAAAAGAAAGCACAAAGGTTTAAAAGCATTTTTCATCCTACGTGGTAGAATTAAACACAAAGAACAGGACAGAAAATTCATCAGCCTGCTGAGATCATCTTTACCTTCTTCACTTACTACAGGGAATTCCAGCCACATATTTTAGTTCCAGGGGACACTATGGCCCGATGACTATTAGCAATGCAGATTACAAAGGCAAACATTTCTACTTACAACAGTTATTAAACAGTTATTTAATATTAAATATAATTATCAGCCTTATGCATGGTGGCAAATTGACACAGGGGAGTGACAAGTGACTTTCCAAGTCCTGTGCATTATACTTGTCCAGAGAAGGAGCTGGGAACAGAAACCCAGATCAGCACAAAACCATTTCTCAGCTGGCAACTTGAAAACTTGGCACACCAGCAAGTTCTTCCCAGCAAAACTTTGCAGGAGCCAATGCTCCACCTGACCAAGATGCTGCTTTTACCTGTCCTGCCCATCCAGCCCTCTCGTTCAGCTGCAAGTTCTCCTCGGCCAGTCGTGCATTTTCACTCTGCACCTCCTGCAGCTGGATCTCCTGTCCAGAAAGAGTGGGAATTACTACACCAAGGCCCTCAAACTCCCCCAAATTATTCTGCAGAGCAGCTCCACTGCTCCTGTTTCCTGGTGCAGGATGTTGGTGGGATGCTGCTGAGGAGGGGGAGGCACTGCTCTAACAGCCCTCTGTGCCAGATGATGGAGTTGGAACTGGATGACCTTTAAAGTCCCTTCCAACCCAAACCACTCTATGATCTCTCAAGTTTCTTCTCTTCTTCTCTTAACCTCAAAGCCCAGAATCAGAAAGAGATTTCCTTGTCTAGCTCCCAGCTCCAGTGTCACATTGTTTACAAGCTGCTGCCTAGAACTCCATCTCCACCCACAGCAATTCGAGTGTCACTGCTGGTTCGAGATCAGAGTCTTCTTGACAAATATCAGTTAAGGAAGGAAAACTATTTGGGAAAATGATGCTAAAGAGAGCACTAGACTGCAAAGTCCAGAGTTTCAAATGGCTGACTCTGAAAGCAGGATTCAGTCTGGAGCTAAGAGCATGAGCCTGCTATCCCTGAATTAGGGAATGCTGCCCCTGAGCACAGGCCGTGGGCACACGGAGGGACACTGGATTTGTCAGGTCAGTCCATCTGCAACAACTTTGTACAGCACTAAAGGACTTTAATTGTTGCATAATCACATGACACACACACACTTCCCCATTCCAAGGTTTTGCATATCATCAAATATTTTCTGGCTGTTCCAGGAGCTAATTCCCTGTGCACACAGGCTGAGTCCTGGTACTTCAAGGTGAGTCGGTCCCTTCTTGACCCTCAAAAGTAACTGTCTACCAACATACAAAGACAAACTCATTCCTTAAACAACCCACAGACATCAAACATCTATTCAGAAGGTCAGCACCCCTGGGGGAAGCCATACACTGTCAGCCCCTAATGCCACCAGAGCTGCTCAGCAGAGCAACAACAGAAGGGAGAAATCCGGGTGCTTTGCTAAGACCAGGAAAACCTCCCTGGAATTAAACAGAGGTAAGATTTCTGCAAAAGATTTCAACAAATATGAAACACAGGAAAAGGACTGTGGGTTTGTGCAATGACCATCCTGAGGTGCAGAAATCTTTCAATATTTGTCTGGAGTGCCGGAGTGCCTGTGAAAATGCTAATTATCTCCCCAAACTATCAAAGGCCATGGAATTCCACCCAGTGATTTATGTGGCTGCACTCAACCCACAGGTAACTGAAAGACTAAATAAACAAGCCCAAAATTTGTGACACTGTCCAAATAACCAGAAAGATGGTGATTCATCACTAAGATGAGCTGGAGAATCCAAGAGACACACAACAACCCAGCTCCTCTTCTCCCATCACACTCACAACAGCAGGCAACAAGAACACTTACTAGTTCTTTGCATCTTTTATGCTTTTTCCTCACTTCATGCTCAAGGTTTTCACATTTTTTGCGCTTTTTCTTGAGTTCAAATTCCTGCAGGAAACAAGCAGCAGTAGATCAGCAAGTGCACACTCTTACAATGCATGGGAAATTCAAGGCCAGCCTCTCAGACCCAGTGCTGCATTATCTGATTTTCTCATAAAAATCTCTTTGTGACAAACTTGAACAATGTAGAAACCAAGGGAGATTTTTTTTTTTTAAGTGTAGGAAAACTAAAAAACTTTTTAAGTGAAACAACTATTTCTCTCTTCCTCAAGCCTTTAATCTTCTGGAATCAGTCCTGTTTCCCACTTGCACAGATTGTTCCTATTTGGAGAGAGTAGTATGGAGACAGGATGCGGGGGACAAAAAGACAGAGCTGTGCAAAATTCTCAGCTTTAAACATCAGCTGTGCTATTTCAGCCCCTATTCTCACCCAAATGACACCTAACAGAGCACAGACATCCTCTGCTTATGTACCTTTACCTGCAGCTACTCCTGCAGCTACCTCTTGGCTCCTCAGATAGAAAAGAGCTGCTAAACCTCCCTGTGAACTGTCATAATTTGCTGGAAAAATTCCCAAGGGACATATTCCTCATCCACATCTGTCCCCAGTTCAAATAAGACTAAACCAAACACAGCACAGAACCTACTGGCATGTTTTCCTCTCATTTTAGTGTGACATATTCCCCTGCCAGCCCAGCACCTGGAGCTGCCACCCAGCAACACTCTCCATGCAGATGGCCTGTGTTTTCCCACTGATTCCCCAAGCTTCCCACTTTTGCCAGAGCAGCTGCACCTAAAAAGACTTCAGCCCCTAAAATCTCTATCTGGGTGGAAAACCCAAGAAAAATAAAAAAGTGTAGCATTCCTTCCCCCAAACCAAGTTCACAACTCACCAGCTGCTGGATCTGTTTTCTGGTCTCTTGGCCTGTTATTGCATTTTTGGGAGGGAAATTTTCATGTCCTTCAGAGGCAGGTCCCAGTGGTTGCACACCTGGTTCCACCTGGAAAGCAGAAGAGATGCCAGAGAGCTCAGAGACAGGCAGGATTGCAGGGCACACTCCTGGCAGTGCCACCTGGGAGAGCAACACTCCCCATGAGACTCCTGATCTCTGAGCTGCACCACCGGGCAGGGGGAAAGCTGGACACTGTGCCAGGGATCTCTGTGCCACCAGAAACCTGTGCTGGGAGTCTCCTGGAGCCCAGTGCCAACCAGTCCAGCTTGACTGAACCACCCCCATGCAACAGTGGCCCCCAGGAAGCTCTCAGATCCCAGTTCCCATTTGTGCCTGATGAGAGGCAGCAGCCACACCTTCCGTGACCCTCCCAAAGCAATACAAAGATGGTCAGATGGGAGAGCACAGCCCTCAAAGGGCAGGAATCAGAGAAGATGTCAGAATCTAAAGGCAGGGAAGAGCAAACACTACCAAGAAACAGTGCCCCACCTCAGCTGGCAGCTGAGAAGGACTGAAAGGGCAGCAGTTGCATGGATTATGTGCCATCACCAAACCAAATGAAAGGAAACAATTTTCTGTACACAATTGTACACAAGTTTCTAACAAAATGCCTTTTCATTTGGGCTACAGACAAGCAAACCTTTAATCCTCTGAATTTTCCCTCTCCACTGGTATTTGACTGGACATTGTCTGCCCAGAGTAATCCCTGACAGCAAAGCAAGGCCGGAGACACACAGAAGAAAGAGGGCTTTGATAATGCTTTAAACATTCAAAGTTATTTTTGCTAAACAGATTTTAGGGACAGAGCTGAGGATCTCTCTCAAACTGAACTGCCTGTAAGAACAACTGTAGAAGCCAACAAAATACACAGTAACAAATCACCAAGATCAGATAATTAACCAAGATCAGATTAATAACACCCAAGAGTTCAAAGAACCCCCTCTGGCATGAACTGAATCTCTCGCTTCAGCAGGAACTGAATCAATACGTGCAGAGTGTCACTTCTCCAACACTGTCTTAATACAAATTAACTGGAAGGTGGCAAATGCCAAGTTTTAAGAGTATTCCAGAGTTTTAAGCATATTCCAGTGGGCAAATGTGGAAAGACAGACCACTACATTCGACACCTGCTCTGGGCAAATGGATAGAAATCACAACTAAGATAAGGCAGGTGCTTAAAATAACTCAAACTAACTTATACTGGGGGCAAGGACACATTCACAAATCTACACAGAGTTCTTCTGACAAAAAAACAGCAAGCAAAGGGGTGTGGGAGATCCAGCAGGAACCTGCTTGGGTGCTCAGAACACCTTCACACCTTCAGCTGCGGTGCTTTAACAGGTTTTGGCAGACACTGAGACACCACAGGGTGAGGGGGGGAAGGTTTTTTCCTCGGGTAAATATCTAATAAAAATGAAAGGACTAAAAAAGGAGGGAGCGGGAACTGTCCTCTCCAAGCACCGATGCAGCAGAGACAAACAGCGACGAGGGCCTCGTGACACTGAGAGATTAGAGAGACAAGTGATGGTTTAATAGAGCCCCAGTGCTCAGACAAAAAGGCAAAGAGATCTATTGGGGAAGGGAGAGAAAACTTCATTATGCCACCGTATAAATCAACGCCAGAGCCCGGGACAGCGCCGCACGTTGTCCTCCCCAGCACAAAACCGGCAGGGAAAACGCACAAAGGAAAGGAGACAAAGATGCTAGCACTGAATAATGGGAGAGGCTGGAAAGAAACAAACAAAAAAAAAATGGCTGAAGGAGAAGGGGGTTATAAATCCACGGGTGACTCGGAATGGACGAGCGAGGAATGAATATACTCAACACATCTGCCGCGAGGGCCCGGGGGGGCAACAAACGGGAGCAGCTGGTGCAGCCTGGGGGGAACACGCGTATCCCGAACCCACAGGGGACACGGGGGGGGAACCAGGAGAACCCGCGGGAGCAAAACCCCGAGGAGCCGCCCGGGGGCTGCGGGGGCACAGCGGGACCCGCGGCCCGGCCCCGCAGAGGCCCCGGCGGGCCCTGCCCGGGGGCGGCTCGGCCCCGAGGCGGCACCGCCGCTCCCCGGAGGGGCCCCGGGCCCGCCCGGCCCGGCCCCGGCGGAGCCCCCGCGGGGCAGCCCCGGGCCCACACACACCCCCCCGGCCCCCCACACACACCCCCGGCCCCACACACACCCCCGGCCCACACACACACACCCCCGCCCACACACACACCCCCGGCCCCACACACACACCCCCGGCCCCACACACACACCCCCGGCCCCACATACACACCCCCGGCCCCACACACACACATACACACACCCCCCTTGGCCCGGCCCGGCCCCGGCCCGGCCTTACCTGGCGGCTGCGCGGCCGCGGCGGAGGCGGCGCCCTGAGGCGGCCCCGGATCTGCGGGGCTGAACCACTGCAGGCGGAGGGGCCGCGCAGGGCCGGGCAGGGCCGGGCAGCGGGACCGGCGGGACCTGCGGGCCTGGGCTGAGCCCCGGCGGCAGCACAACACGGGGGTTCTGCCCTTCTGTGTCACCGCTCCGGTGAGACCCCCCTGGAGCTGCCTCCAACTCTGGGGCGAGCTGGAGCGAGTCCAGAGGAGGCCACGGAGATGCTCCAAGGGCTGGAGCCCCTCTGCTCTGGAGCCAGGCTGGGAGAGCTGGGGGGGTTCACCTGGAGAAGGGAAGGCTCCAGGGAGACCTGAGAGCCCCTTCCAGGGCCTAAAGGGGCTCCAGGAGAGCTGGAGAGGGACTTGGGACAAGGGATGGAGGGACAGGACAAGGGGGAATGGCTTCAAACTGCCAGAGGGCAGGGTTAGGACTCAGGTAGGGACCTCCTGGAGCAACAGGAATACACAAAAGGCGGGAACAAGCATTGGGAGGGGAAATGTGCGGACAGTGATAGGACAAGGGGGAATGGCTTCCCACTGCTGGAGGGCAGGGTTAGATGGGACAGTGGGAAGGAGTTCTTGGCTGTGAGGGTGGGGAGGCCCTGGCACAGATTGGGCAGAGAAGCTGTGGCTGCCCCATCCCTGGAAGTGCCCAAGGCCAAGTTGGATGCAGTCTTCCACCACCTGGTCTAGTGGAAGGTGTCCCTGCCCATGGCAGAGGGGTGGAATGAGATGAGCTTTAAGGTCCCTTCCGACCCAAACCATTCCACAATTCTATGAAAGAGAAGCATTGCTCGGTTTCCTAGGCTGGAAAAAGTAGCACGGGAGCTCCGAAAAGGAGCAGGACTGAGCCCCTGGCATGGTTCAGTGTCCCTACCATGTGCTGCCAGGAGCACCTATGTCCCTCCTCACTCTCTGAGACCTGGCACTGGAATTAGTCCCTTTGGAAACCAGCACAGCACCGATGTGCAGCGGACGCAAACCACAACCCTCGCCTCCTCCAAGTGAAACTCCCTAAGAACAGCAATTAATTGAGCAATTAAACATCAAAACTTTCCGATGTCTGACCCACTTGTCTCACCTCCCTGCGAGCTCTCCCTCCCAGCGCCGGGTCTCCCAAGGAGGCCTCCTTTGGCAGAGGTGAACCTTTGCTGCCGGTGTTCGGTCCCAGGCGTGGGGCAGTGCTCGACCTGGCACTGCCTGGGCTCATTTTGGGGGGATGCAGACACTCCTTGAAATTCTTGAGGGCAATCTGCCTCTGCAGCCTCAACACCTCCCGCTGGGACTCCCGCAGCAGGCGGTCAAACTCGATGACGTTGAGGCAGCGAGGGTCGTCCTGCAGGAAAACAAACCCGGTGTCGTGTCACTGACAGGCTCCAAAAGCTGGGACAGGTCACATTTAACACACACACTCCAAAAGAGGAGAGGCTGGTGGAACCCAGCTACTGTGGCACACACAGATTGCTGATTCCTGGGTCTCCAAAGCCTCAAAGCTCACTTTGCGTCCTTTACGCAAATACATTTTTCCTCCTGAAGATAAACCCCAGCCTGTAATGGTCCTGTAATGCTCCTGCAGCTCTCCCGGCAGGAAGGGCTTTGCCAGGCGTGTGCCATCTCAGCACATGCCAGCAGGGAGCGTGGCAGGATAATGTCACGTCGTGTCCCAGCCAAAGCAGAGCTGCTTCCCCTCCTTGACGTGGGTGGGTGCTGGCAAGCGCTGCAGCCCCAGCGGTGGTGAGGGCTTTGAGTGGCTGCAAGAACGAAGAACATCTGGGAATTGGTCAGTTCTCCCTCAGGATAATGTTTGGTTTTCAAACTATTTGATTCCTCTCCTTGTCAGAGACAGTGATAGGCCCCTATCTTTAGCACAAGGGGTCACTCCCATCCCGACCCAAACCCAGCAGCTTTTGAAGGAAACCAGCCCAATCTGATTCTCACAAAACTAGTGAGAATATGTCACCAGCTTGTTTCGTTCTTCAAAGGTTTTCAGATTTCTGGAGGCTGAAGAAACACGTACCTGCATGTCCACATGTACAACAGCGGGTTATGAAAACCTGTCTTTACAAATCTGCTGCTGAAGGAGACATTGCTCATTCCCCTGGAAAGCTCCTAAGCCGGTGAATTCAAAGCAGAATTGGTATCCAGGACAAATTTAATCTTTTTCTCTGTTCGCTTCTTATTCCCCCTAAAAATAGCATATGCTTTAAAAATACAATTTGAGGAGAAAACCGTGGTTACTCTCATGGTGCAAGGGGGGAAACTGAGGCACCATTAAAGGGAACTGATTATAGATTCAAGAAGTGAGCAGCTGGGCCTCCTCTGTGCCAGCCCCCTGTTCAGGCTCTCAGGGTAGTAGTTCTTTAAGCAAAATTGGCTGTGGCTGTGTATAAAATCTCCCTTCCCCCACCAAAAATAGGCAGCTATTCCCAACTGAGCCTCTGGAGCCTGGGGGAACAAGGGAGGAGGAAAAGAGCTCAGCCCTCCCCTCAGTTTCTATTATACTCATCCCCTGCAGCTGCCTCACTGCTCCCCCCCACCCCATGCTTCCAAGAATCCATCCTGCAAGAAATTGCAGCCTGGATTTACCCGGAGCTGGGGTTTGGTTGGAAGCCACTCACCGGAGTGTGATCTCAGGAAATCATTTTATCCCATCCTAAGAGCCCTGGCTTTGCCAAAACAAGGCCAGTGTTTGTCCTGCCACTGCAGGGAACTGAGTGGATCCATTTCACAGCTACTGAAAAATTAGTGCTGATTTAAATACCCGAGATTAAAACTGATTTGGTTACAAACTCTGAGTATGCCCATCATATCTCTGCATAAAACCCCCTTCATTGGCCTAATGCATTTTGCATGCTGCAGACAGATTACGGGAATTTGGAATTTTAACTAGCTGGAAATTAAAATTTAATGAGCTTGCTTGGGAGAAAAATGGGGAAAACAAGATCAGAAAGAATGATCTCCTCTCTTGCTCTCTTTTCTGTGGATTCCCTGCTCGTACATCGGTGTCCCCGGTCCCTGGTGCTGTGGCAGTGACAGGGATTGTCTCTCCTTTGGGGGCAGGGTGGTCACCAGGTCACCCATGCCCTAGTGGCTGAATTTGTCACCCCCGAGGGTGGCACCCACATGTATTTCCCTGGCCAATACTGAATCCTGCTCACCTGCTTTTGTCCCATTCCTCCACAATTTGTCACTCCCCTGTCCGTGGCAGGGTCAGGTTGCCCAGCACACTCTGCTTGGAATATGAGAGGGCTTTGGAAAGGGTCTGCTCCCCTTCCTGCAGGGGCCTGCAGTGAGAACTCAAGGGATGACACCATAGGGCACAGTCAGACCTGGATAAGTTTATCCTGTGGTTTAATGCCAGGAAGGATCAACGGAGCAGCTCTGTACAAACACCAAATACACCCAGTTGCTCTTATCCCCACTAGATCCACATTAGGGCAAGACTGAGAATCCACCTTCGAACCTGTAGTTAAAATGAACATATGGGGAGCTCAGGAACAAAAATAAAGCTGCTTTCAGCAAGGAAGTATTTGTCACCTAAATATCATGTAAGTAGGGCAGGTAGAAATGCAAGGGTTCACTCAGCTCAGCTGGGGGCAGGGATGTAGGGTGGCACTTGGCCACATTTGCATTAGCAAAACAGGGGGAAAACAGGGGGACCCCAAGCATTCCTGAGCTGCTCAGGAGAGTTTGAACTGACCTAAACTGAAACTGTCCAGCTTGTGAACAACAGATGTAGCTGATCTGCCCAAAACTTTATCACCTTGAGTGGGAACCATCTCCCCCAGCTTCAGCTGCCTGCAGAGGCTGCTTTCAGAGCTGTCACAGAGAAGTGCTTTGGAGGAGCAACACACATGACCAGTTTTAAAGTTCTGTCTCAGGATGAGCTGAATTATCCCTTTTATCCCACCGTTTATATCCACATGGCCTGTGCTGGTGCTGAAGGGAAGGCAGATCACCAGCCCAGGTGCAGACACAGCACTGGGGATGCTTTCATGAACACCCAGCCCTGGCTGGTGGTTTGTGGCCTCAGTCACAGGCATCCCAGGACTCACTGAGTTATCACCAGTCTCGTGGTGGCTGTGAGTGCTCAGAAAGCTGCAGCTCAAGATGTGGGATCTAGGCTGGTTCTTGGGAATGTGCTGGTTGGCTTCCCAAAGAAACGCTTTAAAAGGAGGCCCTGCTCCTACATCTTGGTTGAAGCTCAGCCCTGTGAAAAATCTGTGTATCTGTGGCTTTTCAGGGGTTTCCAGGGGAAGGGTGTTAGTTGCTGCTGAAAATGAATTCAGAGGGACAACTGGGATGCCCCCAACAGCCTGTTAGAGGGGTCCAGACACTGTCTCTGCCACACACTCCCCCAGTGTCCCCATTCAACTCACACATCAAATCCTGTCTGTTTTCAGCCTGCACTGGGGATTAATTGCCCACTTCCTGGAGCCTGGTTTCCATCACTGCTGTTGCACAGCTTGTCCCAGCCCCTGAGTGATGTCCCGGCAAGTGTCTCACCTTCCCTGCCGAGAGTTTAGCCTGCAGCTCCCGGCATTCCTGCTGCAGAGCTTCAATCTGCTTGTCTTTGGCCAGGAGGGCACTGGCTTGCTCTGTCAGGTCCTTGGCACGCTGGCGGGCAAAGGCTTTCTTACACAGCTCCAGGCTGGAGCCCTTCAGAGCCACTGGAGCAGTGACCTACACAGAGAGCAGTGGGGAGAAAGGTGTGTTGGTGCTCCTTAACCACCACCCCACCACCCCTTGGTGCTCCTTCACCACCCCACCACCCCTTGCTGTTCATCAGCCACCACCCCATCACTCCGGGGTGTTCAGTCACCACCACCAATCACCCCAACAGCCTGGCCCCAAAGGACAGACAAGCAGTGGAGGAGGAAGGGCTGGATGGAGAAGTGGGTCAGAGAAGAGGTGGGAAGGAGAAGGTGGCTCAGCAGGTGGGCTCAGTGGGTACAGCCAGAACAGGGCTGCAGGCAGGGCAACGGTGTGGGGAGAAGAGAGGAAACAAGGATGAGGGCAGAAAAACAGGAGAAGATAGCAGAGAAGAGGAGGGGAGGATGGCAGGAAAGATGGGCATGGGATAAAGGACAGAGGTGGTCAAGCCAGGAAGAGAAATGGAGCATCTGTGGGTTTCTAGGCAGCAGGAAAGAGCTTCAGCATGGTTGGGTGGAGGACAGAGGGAAATGGAGAGGCAAGAGAGAGCCCAGCAAGGACCAGCACAACCAGGGAAGGACTGGGAGATGTTCAGCAGAAGAAGAAGGTCAGGTTCACATGCTCCCTGTGAGGGAGGGAAGAGCAGGGGTGGGGGTGACAGGGCTTCAGGGGGAGCAGGCTAGTCAGGGACAGGTTCTGTCTGCCCAGCAGGAGCTGAGGCTGCCTGGCACAGTGTCCCTGGGATTCCCTCATCCCTGGGGTGGGCTCTCCCACTGGGTATCAGCACCACAGAGCTGGATAAAGGGGCAGCTCACACCCCCTGCTCATCCCAACCCTCTGGGCAGTGAGGACACCTCCAGTCCCTGACTTTATCCAACCCTTCCCCTCTCTGCCCAGCTACTGTCATCTGCACAAAGCCTCACAATCTGGGGAGAGGGGACTCTCCCCTGCCTGATCAGGATTTGCATCCTCTGTGCAAACTTCTCCTCCCCAGCTCTTCCTGAGCATCTCACTCACGTGCAGAAGCTCCATGGGACCTGTGCACCAGGCACTGAAGGCAACCACTGCCAGATTAACCCCAGCTCCTCAGGGCCCCTCCTCTGCTCCTGCCTCCAGCCCACCCTCCTCCAGCCTCAGCCATCCGAGCACTTGGACACCTTGGCCAGCACAGGAGCCCAGCAGGTTCTCCCAGGGCTCACCACCCCAAAGTTTCACTGGGGAAACAAATAAACCAGTATTTGTATAGGTGCTGGGGGGGCTGCAGAGCTGTTGGGTGTATATCAAATGGTTTCTCTTAACATAGTATCTGACAAGTCCATCTGTTGCCCTGCAAGTACCAAAACCCCGTGACAGACGGGCCGCGCGGTGCCTGGGGACAGAGAGCCAGGAAAACCCCCTACCTTCCCTCCAACACAGCTTTCACTTCCTCCTTTCTGTCCTAGAGGGCTCGAATTCCCCATCACAATCCCTGCTTTCCTTCCAACAGAAGGAAGGTTTTGCCTTCCTCCACTGCAATCCCCCTTTAGGAACTCGTGCCCAAGATCCCACACCCTACAGGCATCTCCTGCTGCTCCTGCAAGGTGTCAAACACTACAGGCTTCACAACAAGCTGCTGTTGGGTTGGAGAAAGCAAAACCCCTGTGGCTTGTGCAGCCCTGTGAGCGAGGTGTGGATGGGGCAGAGCTGTCTCTCACCCCTTCCTGTTTTGCTTCACCGCACTCCTTTTCTTATTCAAATCCTTCCTGTTTCTTTCTGGTGAAGTCAGATGAATTATTTTCATGACTTCAGAGAAAGCCACGTTAATTAACCTAAAGTATCACCTTATGGGGAGAAACCAAGCAGGAGGAAATTCCTCAAACCAGCTCCCTGAGCAGGAGCAGAGCAGCTGGCGATGGCTGGGTTTGGTGATTCTTGCAAAGCGTGTTTGCTGGAGGTTTAAGAAAAAGGGAAAGAAAAGGCCTTTCTAGCTCGATGGAAGTGGCAAACAGAAGGTCCTGGTGGTGAGGTGCTGTCCCAGCTCAGCTCCCCAGCCAGGGCAGGTCCCAGCACCCACCACTTTGAGGTTTGCCTCCTGCAGTTTCCGGGCTCTCTCCTCCAGGCGCTTGGCGATCACCGCCAGCTCCGCGTTCTTCCTCTTCAGGTGCTTCACCTTCTCCTCCGTCTGGGGGAAGCAGCTCCTGCGCTGCAGAACAGAAAAAGAAGCTGGAGGTGAAGCCCCTGATCAAGA